>NC_134832.1:115336025-115637918 GCF_004210375.1 Tachypleus tridentatus | reverse complement strand
TAAACCATACAAGTCTTCTGTTTTCTTAGTGGCATTTTACAGATTCATTCTTTTACTTTCATACTGAGTGTATCATAATTATTTTTTGGATAAACTGAATCTGAACCAAACTTACCTCTTCATAGCCACAATAACTAATGGCAGATAAGCTACCGTTTATTCCCTTCCCCAAAATTATTTATTTTTGGTGGCATCACACAACTTACAAAGTGCCATGCAATGTCAAAATGAAATTCTATTACATGTCATTCCACCACAATTTTATATCAACCACGCTTGTCACAATTTGATGATTTAAAGATTCAAAATCATTTTAACATAATACACTCAATCCTTTATCAGCACATTAAATACCAAGCATGAACAGACTTGTAATACAAATTGCACATTCAGTATCACGTGTGAACATGCTTGTAATGTGAATCAACACAGTATGATATATGAACTGGTTTGTAACATACATCAACATATTAAGTATCATTCAAGAAAGAAACAGCTCTTATCATCCTTACATTATGTAAAAAATAACAAATCTAAAATACATTGATAAATAAACAGATATACATTTTTGTGTTTATGAAGCCAATGTAAATTTCCTGTTCAGGAATAGTTCTTCAGTTTACAGAAAAATACGTTTGTAATATGTACACAAATCTTAGCTAACGATTACAACTCAACTAACAATGGATCATTATGCACACAAATAAATCATACCTAAAAATCACAATTTGACTAACAATGGGTCATAATGTGCACAAGTGAATCAAACCTAACAGCCACAACTCAAGAAACAATGGGTCACAATACATACAAGTGAATCCTATCTTGAAACTGTAACTCAACTGATAATAATTTTGAAGATACATTTACACATGCAAGTTAAAACATACTTATGCATCCATGCACCCACATATATATTACTCTTTTGTAGCTAATACTTCTCTCATCCTGATGTAAGGTATAGAGAAAAACTAAATCTTCCTTTGAAATATTTACAAAAGTTTCTAAGTAAATACTTCAAGGGTTACTATTAAACAGAAGTAAAAACAGTTTAATGCCTTCAATACATTTGTCAATAAACCACAAAAATAAAATTAAACAAAGGATTTATTGGAGTGCAGAGATACCAGTAGGGGATATATCAACAATGGTGATAGTTCCCAATTCTTGGAAGGAGCCAATCAAAAAATGTCTTCAAGTTTTTTTTAAGTGCACAAGTTAATATGTATTTTCATTGACAGTATGTAAATTTGAAAAATTTAATACATTTTTTGAAACAGTATTTAAAAAGCATACATTTTTGAATTACACTGTTTTTCTAGAGCACTTTATCCAGTTAAAGGTATATTATAACTACATCTCAGACACACTTTTTTTTCTTTATACACAATGAATTTTGAAGAAAGGAAAATAAAGACTTCATGACTGCTTCTATTATACTGACTGGAAGACAAGATCCCAGCATGAGGTGCAGCTTACCAAAATTGTTAAATTTTAATGACTTAAAACATAAATTATTTCAATATTATCTGAATAAATTGTAAAAAGAGAATACATTCAAATAGGGAACCATAGATATATTTGGTACCAAGCCCACTAAAGAGTCTATCTCTTTAGTAACATGACTTGAAGTTTCAACCTGCAGATTATGAGCTGAGCACCCTAACCACCAGGACATGCCAGGCCTAGGAGGCTTGAGGATAAAATCTGAAAAGAAGGGTGAATTAAATCAATTTCCCCAAAGCAACATAATGGTACCAGAAATTGCTTATATGGCTTAGGCATCTTTCAAACAGTGACAAAGTATTTATAAGGAAAAGAATTGCATTACGTTATCCTTTAGTTTTTATTAATAAAGATTTAATCAGTGTTTCTCAAACTGAGCAGTTTCTAGATGGAAACAAGGACTGAATTAAAATGATCACATTAATTCTAAGCTTGTTAAGAAAACATTTGGAAGTTTAAAGAATGATAAAGCTCCTGGATACAGATAATGTTTCTTCAAGAGTTTTGAAAGAGATTAAGTCATGATCATGTGATCCATTTGCTTTAAATTTTTGTAAATCCTTGAATATAAGATTTCAAGTTGGCTAATGTCACTACCCTTTTCAATGGAGGTAACAGAAATTGTTCCAGTAATTATTAATTATGAGTCTATTAGTCGTATGTCAGTGGTGATAAAAGATGCTTTGAAAAGTCACTTACAACTTTTGTTGAATACTCAGCACCTTAAAAACTTGCCTTAATAACTTTTTAACACTATATGAAGAGGTTACTTTTTGTGTAGGTATGGGTAAGATGGCATATTTGGATTTTCAGAAAGTATTTGACAAAGTGCCACATAAAATTGTTGTTGAAAAATGTTATCTCAGTAGTTGTGGGGAATAAGTTGCCTCATTAGATAGAAAGCTGGCTAGACAGAGGAAAGCAAATAATTGTTATAAATACAGTTAGGTCAAACCAGACTAATGTCACAAGTAGGGAACGTCAAGGCTCAGTGTTAGCACATTTGTTTTTTTATTTACTTTAGTGACATAGATGAATAAATAATCTCTTGATATTTTAAATTTACTGACATTATTAAAGTTTTGGGTGTTGTTGACTGTGAGAAGGATGCTGTTGCTTTACAAAAAAGTTGGATTAGTTAGTGAGCTGGGCAAAGAAATTGCACCTTGTTTCTAATTCTAATAAATGCAATGTATTACATGTGGTGTATCACAAGCTGAAATTTAATTTAACATTAAGAGTATTACAGAAGAAAAAGATCTCAGTGTCTTCCTTATTGATCATTAATTTTTTTAAGCCATCCAAACAATGTGCTGTTGCTAACGGCAGGGAAAATAGGGTTTTAGACTGTATTTATACAAATTTAAAAAGGTTATAATGTCATTCCACAGGTCACTGATTAGGCCACATATAGAGGTCTTTACTTCAGTACGAATATTGAATAGTTGGAAAGGGCATCAGAGGAAAAGTACTACTTTCAGATATGAATGCAGTTAATTTAAGCAAGTTTAAGGGGAAAGCTTAAAATATATTTGAACAATAATGGCTAGCTTTGAGTTTGAATCTTTTTTAATGTTTTAGTTTAATTTAGTGGATAAGACAGTCCAGATGTATCAAACATTTTCTCGTTGTCCTTTGATGTTAAAATTAATATATAGAGAAAAAATATTTTCCATTCTATTCAAGGTAGAAACGTGTTTGGTTGTTTATTTTTAAATTTCAAAGTTCTTCACTTTTGCTACACATTTTAAGCATTATCACTTATAAACAGTTGGTTATTAGTGATAACACACTATACCAAATGTTTATAAGTAATAATAGACATTAAAAATATAAAAATTAACCAAATGTTTATAAGTGATAACACACATCAAAAAGAGGAAAGTTTCAACTAGGTTATCCTATTCATAAAAGTATAGACAATCTAAAGCAAAGCAAAAGAAACTTGTTCTGCTCTCATCAAGAAATTATCCTTCAAACTGCAGGATGTGATCCAATCTAAGTGGTAGTCATTTAACGACTGTTCTAAAACAAGGTTTACAGATCCTCACCAACCACATCACCTTTTAAAAGAAGTATGGAAGATAGAGTATTCCATACCTCCATATTACCATATAGTTTATGTGGCCATAACACCTGTTAGGTCAAATTCACATATACAGGGCATCCTGATATGAATGCACCAAAAATAATGTTAAATAGATTTTTAATTACTTGGGATAAGAACAAAATTGAAAAAAATAAATTTCTGAAGACTTCTAAGTTTTTTAAGTTAATTATTATACTTGTTACTTACATTATTTACGAATGTATTTTATTACAGATTTCAGAACTAAACTCTGTTTTTGATTAAAATTATAACACTTGAAGCATTCCTCCAGCTTAACTTTGGATACAAAGGTCTACCACAATAAACCAATGGATCTTGAGAAAATGAAATTTCGTATCCACGATGCTGTTGTATTCATCCCTACAACTGTGTTAGAAAATGTGTTCTGAGAATGTGAACACAGAATTAGATTGATTGTAACTAATGATGAGGTATGTGTACAAGTTTATTAATTAAATAAAATAAAACTTACAAGCATTTAGAAGACATTTTGTTTTGAATTTTGTTGCTATCTTTAATAAAAGAAATATTATTCAACTTTCCTTTTGGTGTATGCATTTTGGGACACCCTGTATTTCCCATTATCATCAACCCTGGATTAACTATCACCAATGTGTAATTGGACAGTTTGTTTTTCACAAGGGCTATCTCCACTAGCCATCCCTAATATAGCAGTGGAAAACTACAGGGAAGACCAGCTAGTCATCACCATCCACTGCCAACTCTTAGGCTACTTTTTCACCAATAAATAATGTGACTGAAGTCACATTGTAACACATCCATTGCTGAAAGAGTGAGCATATTTGGTGGGATGGGGATTCAAACTCACAACCCTCAGATTGCAAGTCAAGCACCCTAATCAGTTAACCATGCTGAATAATTAGTCATTAAATGGTAATAATGACATCAACATATTTTAAAGCTGGTTATCTAGATGCTATAAATAACCATGGTAAAACCAAAGCATATACCTGTGAAAAATATTCACCTTTCTTTTCATGTTCAAAGGGAATGAAACACATGTTTGTTTGTTTTTTAATTCAACACTTACAAACCTAGTACTGGGTATGTGAACATATATATATATATATATATATGTATGGCACAGAGTAAGTTTTAATACTTGTTACAGGTTAACAAAAGTAAATATGTAATTATTTTTTCCCCAGTTCTGATGGCTTGATTAATTTATAAAATTCCACAAGCATTGGTTAGTATAAATTTAATTTTTTTTTTTGCCTATACAGTAAGTAGTGGTTAATAAATTAAAAACTAAAATAGAAGATAAAGAAATAATTTGATAGCATATGATAACATTACTGGTTGGATCACATTTTCAGTCTTAAAAGTTCTTGTGAATTTTATATGTGTATACTGACTAAAGGTAAACTTTTTAATGAATGTGAATTTTCTTTTCAAACTATAATTTAATTATGATATTCTAATAAAGGTTTGAGATCCAGGGTACAAATGAAATCCATGAGATAATATCCAAAGACGTCTGATGGTACCATTCAATAAACATGACAATAAACAACAATGGAGACTTTTACAGGTGCTTTATTTATCTATAGTAATTTCTTAAGATTCACAGTTCTATCAAGATGAAAATGGATAAAGGATCTGAGCACTAGAAAACCTACAGTAAGTTTCATCCACATGTACAAGATTAAGAACAACAGTCAAGTTTAATTTCTCTCTAACAGTTTTAGTTTAGTTTCAATACCTGAGACATTCCTGTATTAGTATGGGTTGTTTTAGTAATAAAAAATTTATTATGCACAAATAAATATATACGAAACTATTCTTTCACTTGAATATATTGCACTAGCAGAACCACTTTAACTTATTCTTACATCTTCTCACATAAGAATATTCCTGTAGTTTTGAAACATGTACACAAAGAAAGTTATCTTGAATAAAAACATTATAAAATAAAATTCAAAAAAACAACAAAATCCCAGGTTTGAGGCTTGTTCCTAAGTTTGTAAACTTCACATTAAAATCCTTTCTTTGATACCATCACTAGTCACTTCTCAGAGATCATACACACCTTTTTATGCAAATAATATTTATTTAACATTGACTTAGATAGAAAATAATCTTTTCTATCCATTCATGTTTAGCCTATGGTTTTATCTTGTTTCAAGGTAATATATACAAAAGTAGAAACCTTCATCAGTTGCCACATATGCTAAAGTTCAACCACAATGCCCATGAGAAGTGTGTTTTTTGACTAGTGAGAACTCCAGTATAACTGGCATGGGAAAAGGTATTCAATCTTTAGTCTTGTTATGTAATACTGCCAGTGTATACAAACAAAAATAATAAATATAAATATCATAAAAACCAAAGTTTCACTCATCAAATTAAGTGCAAATGAGAGAAAAAAATTACATATCTGTTCAATGCAGTGCTAAGAATGAAGTTATCACAAGTGCATTGGAGGAGTTATTGCACATGAAGGATGTGTTGTTTTCCTACTGCTGAAGGACTGTTTTTGTATGATGACATCATAATGCAACAGTGCAGTTCATATGAGTAAGTTCAAGTCTAGTGTCATGAAAACCTCATAGGATATGCAAGAGAGGAACAACATTTGTGTGTGCGTGTGAAGACATGGATTACCATCTCATAAAAATCATTACTGAATCAATAATCCAGCTACTTTCTGAAACAGTATAAACACTGATAAAACTAACTATTGTAGTTATTCTACTAAAAAAAATACTTGAGTTTTTCTAGTGCTTTCTAACCTCAAATTTAATAATCATAACAAAATAAACCACACTAACTTTTTGCCTTTACAACTGAATAAGCAAACAGTTCCATCCTGGTGTCCCACTAGTAGGGTGCTTCCAACCTGACTCAAACTAGTTATCATTATTTTCATTTTCAGAGCTTTTATGTCTAGCATGTCCGATCCATCTTCTAGCAAGACAACCAAATAAAGTAAACACAATATTCATTCACATAATTTTAGTATAGTTCTCTACCTATTACTTCAAAAAAATGCTTCAAAAAGGACATTCTAGAATTGTTGTAGAATTTGTAATTTAAAATAAGATAAGAATCAATAAAACAAAATTTGTACTTTGATTTTAAATCCAAAAACCTTAGAAAAAGCATTTTAAATTTTGAAACAAAATTGGTGTTCACTGAATGTCTGTAGTTAATATATTTCAACCAACTATAATTTACTTTTCACATTATACAGCCTTATTCAGTATCATCTATTACTCAGTTTATGGAAGGTTAAATCTTTAGCCAAGCAGGTTCAATGCTTATATTTACACAACAAAAACTGAATGAATAACAGAATTACATGTAGTTTTTGTCACTTGGCTTAAATGCTAATAAATTATAAGTGGATGTATATAAACAACTTGATTTTACACTGTTGATAAACAAAATTAATATTTTTATTATTGAAACCTCACCTTTATCTGTCCAGTTTTGGATGCAACACATAGTCCACATAGAGCACCAGTAGAAGGTGATTGGACTGATTTAAGGAAATGTTGTTTCACATTGCTCCTTCCGTATGTATTAACATCTAAAATATTTTTCTTTTAAAATTTGTATTAATTTGAAGAGGCATAAAAAATATATTAAACATTTTCACATGACCATTATTTTATGTGAGAAATGAGCTAAGTAGCCAGATCAAAGACCCCTTAAAGTTTATAAATGAACTAAATGTTGAACTTTGTGGCATTAGGGTGGTTAAAGAGAAGAATGCAGTCGAGCTAACTAGTGAATATTTTTATCAACGTCATCCAAGGGTCGTGGGTTCGAATCCGTGCCACACCAAACATGCTCGCCCTTTCAGCCGTGAGAGCGTTATAAGTAACGGTCAATCCCACTATTCGTTGGTAAAAGAATAACCCAAGAGTTGACAGTGGGTGATGATGATTAGTTACCTTCCCATGAGTCTTACACTGCTAAATTAGGGATGGCTAGTGCAGATAGCCCTCGTGTAGCTTTTAGCAAAATGCATAAACAAAACAAACAATCTTATCAACGCTTTCAGTGTAGTTACCAAACTGGCCTACAATTGTGACTTAAGTCTTTTGAGACGCACACTTAATTCTATTTGTGACTGCACTTTTTAATAGCTAAAATGTTTTTGATTTGATATCATGACTTTTTATCAACATACACTGCAGCAAGTAAAAATGTTACATTTAACAACTTCAGAATCACAACCCTATTATTCGCAGCAGGACTATACTTTACAAAATCAACCAGATTCTTTAAAATACATGGTGGCAGTTTTTCCTCTCTAAAAGAATGTTAATAACTTTTTTATAGTAACACCATGGACACTAGTTTAATAATTTCTGTCAGTACCACCACGTACTCGTACAGTCGTATCGCACACAATTATTTATGCTAATTGCTTAATATAATATCACGCAGGGGTGTATCCAGAAATGGTCATTGGGAGGGGGATAGTTTGAGTGCTTGATGCAAGTGCTGCAGGCGCGAAGCCATGCTAGGGGTAGGGTAGCATGCCTCCCAAGAAATTGTTTAATAAAAACATAAAAGAAAAGCCTGAATTATGCATTCTGAGAGCACCTTTTTGGCAAATTTCAGAATGGCACATTGAAGTGTTTGTCTTTTTTTTTTATCATAAATAAATATATTGGTCTATATATATAATATATAACTTAAAGCTATCAGGCCCAGCAAAGTAGGCCTACAGTCCTGTCGTCAACATATAAAATATAGAGTCACTCAGGAGAGTGCAAAATATATGTATAGTGTCTATAACCTGTATTCAAATATCAAGGACAGTGTATGTTGAGATTCTCTAGATTTCAAAAATTAACTTCACAAATAAACAGTGGGTGGGTCTGTGGCAGGCTGGCAGCACCATGCTACTGTGAATGTGAAGTTGACAAACAGAAGTTGCGATAAACAGTCATTCACTATGTCAAGCGTGAAAAAGCAAAAGACACCTCATGGGTTCTTTAAATCCATTTGTGAGGCTGAACCTGATCAATCTGCTGCAGCCAATTAGGTTGAATCAGAATTGTTAACTGAATTGTCAGAGTCATCACCGTGGCATTCTACAAGTGCTGCCACTACCACCTTCAGGTCCAGTCTGGGACATTGGAAATTACATTTCTGATGATATCAGCATTGGTAAACAGGTAAGTCGACTCCTCATTATATTAATTTTGTATTAAAAATCGTGCAAACACTCTTATGAGTTTTAGACTGAATATTCATTGCTGCTAGTGATTGTAGGCCTACAGCCACAGGATGTTAGGCCTGCTCTGTGAAGTACAGCTCTTAAGTCTTTCTCTTCGAGGTTATTGTACTCTCATAACAAACTTTCCTATGTGTGAAATAACTTAATTAGAACTATGTCTTTCTGTCTCTTTCAGATAAACGCTGAAACCAGAAAATGCCTCCTTGAGAATGCCTGGAAGCAAGGGAGTGATTATGTTTTCCCCCAGTGTGGTCCAAGAAAGCTGGGTTTTCAGCATCGTTGGCTTTCACATTGGAGATGGCTACTCTACAGTCAACATGCAAAGGGTGCTTTCTGCAAGTACTGCTGTCTTTTTGCTCCTGATGGTGCTGGTGTTGAAAGCCAGAATTGGGACAACTCGTGAAATTTCCATGCACAAACTGGAAGAAGGCTGTTGAATTGAAACAGTACCACCAAGACAGCAAAGAAAAAGCTAACAATTTTCTACAGGTCGCAAATACAAGTTCATCTGTGCACTTGTAGCTTGACTCAACTTACAAACAAGGTATTGAACAGAACCGGCAATATTTAATGCTTATTTTTGATACTGTATTGCTGTGTGGGAGACAGGGTTTAGTTTTAAGGGGAATATATCATTCTGGTCCAATGTTTGTTGGTGAAACTGATGAGGAGCCCATCAGTAATGATGGGAATTTTCGGGCAATTTCCCGCCTCAAGAGTACAAAGAGGAATGCTACGTATCTGATTCCTCAAATTCAAAATGAAATTATCAATGCCTGTAATACTCAAGTTCTTGATGCTTTGGTCAACAGGGTTAATGTTGCAAAGTGTTTCTCAATATTAGCTGATGAAACAACAGATATTTCAGGCATTGAACAGTTTTCGCTGTGTGTTAGATATTTGCATGCCAATGACAACTCTATTGCAATGAGAGAAGATTTTTTTGAAATTTTACCTGTTTATGATGTGACAGGCAGAAACTTGGCTGATGTTATCATAACCAATCTGACAAAATATGGTTTTGACATGGCGTACCTGCAAGGACAAGGGTACGACGGTGCTGCCTCTATGAGTGGGAAATTCAATGGTGTCCAGAGACACATAACTGATAAATTCCCACTTGTACCATATGTACACTGCAGTGCCCATTCCCTAAACTTGGCAATTTCTGATGCTTGTAAAGAAGTTCCTGTGTGAAATTGCATGGGAGTAATTTCTAGCATTGAAAACTTTCTCAATACACCCAAATGAGAGCACATTTTAGCTTTTTCGGTGGAGAATAAAGCACCTGAATCGAAAAAAAAAGTTTGAAAGGTCTCTGCCCCACCCGGTGGGTTGAGAGGCATGACTCAGTCATTGTCTTTCTAGAATTAACCCATGCAGTTGCAGATGCCCTTGAGACCATATCAGGTTGGCAAGACAGAGATTCTGCCACGCAAGCAAATCAATTGTTGTGTTCTATAACACAGCCAGAATTCATCATCACTCTACTTACCATTGCTGAATTGTTTTCCTTTAGTTTACCTCCGTGTAACTTACAGCAGCAACAGAACATTGATTTAGGTGCTGCGATGCATCACCCAGAAATAGTGGAAGATTTAATCTGTTCACTCAGAAATAATACTGTGAATGAATTTAACAACATTTTCTGTGAGACTCAAACTCTGTGTAGTGAGCTTCAAACTGACATAATAATGCTAAGGCAGGCTAAAAGAAGAATCTTGTCGACGTATTGTTGAGCCGTAAGATACCCTCAAATGTGCAAAAGGTCTGTTCTGGCATTGTAGGCGATGGCAGCCCACATCATGATGCTGCCACCACCAAATCTGTCAACATCCTGCACACAGTTTGCTGCAAAACGTGTGCCAGATCATGGACGGTCACGAGTTGATCCATGTTGTTGGTGACGATTCTATAGCCTTGTGATGGTGCTTTGGTGGACATTCACAGCTCTGGCAACATCTGATCGAGATTCGCCTGCTTCTAAGCAACCAGTGGCGTTGTACTTCAGTCACTCTTGGCGTAACTGTATTGCGTGTCGGTGGCTTAACACTGAGCTATGAAAACCGAGAACCCGTCACTTTTATAGGGATTTTGCACATGTTGCACTTGCAGAACATGCAGATCTCTCAAACAAATTTATTGGACACGCATGCGTTTTGGCGAAAAATCCGATGTTTACCTCCGTTTTCAAAGTGCACAACTTTTATTGTCATTTTGGTCTGACAATCAGTGCCTTAATACGTGTAACATCACATACTCTGAGCTTGTAACGTTATTACATATATTTCTCTTTAAAATAAAAAAATATCCCTTTTGCATTTCTTGTTTTGAAGAGTATACTTTTATAAGGCAGTAGTTTTCTACTCACATCCAGCAACATGGAAAACTGAAGTATCATCAGTTAATTTAATTAATCTGTTAACTTCCTTCATTTTTGTCATTTACAAAAATCCAAAAGAGTGAGTGCCATAACCTTAAGCATCCCACTCGTTACATTATTCCAATTTGACTGAACTCCATTTGTGAGAACCCTCTGCTTTTGTCCATCTAGCCAGTTTTCTTTCTTAAGAACCAACCTATCCTGCAGAGATACATTTTTAACAAACCATTTGTGTGGCTTTTTTGTTTTTAAGAACATACATAAAAAGTAAAATCAAAGCAGCCTGTCATTTCAATCAGTAGGTCTTGCTACATTTTCGAGTTGCAGTAGTTTTAATTTTTTAATTTTACTGAAATTTCATGCATGTGTAATACAGAAGTCAGCATAAATGTAACTACTGTTTTACAAGTAAGCAAATGGAAATGAATTCATTTATAATGAGTTTTATTTCACTATAAAAATTAGAACAGTTTTACCATTATTTAAATAAAAAGTTAGATTTTATGCATCCTTTTTTTATTGGCTTTTTATTGCAACATTTATAAGTGAAGATTACTTCCCTTACCCTGGTCTCTCACTTTGGATGGATCATTCCAAATGATGAAAACACTAATGCACCAGAGTGGTTATGGTTATAAGCTGTACCTGCAAAACTGCAAATACAAATATATAAGATCTGGTTTAGGGTATTCCATTGTAAAAGTGATTAAACTGCAGTGGTGGTTTATGAAACTTGTTTCAGAAAGGGTGAAAATTTTACATTATATTTTAAAATTGTTGCAACAACATTTAGAAATTTCTCACTTGTTATTTTCTTCTCTTTGAAGCTTAGTTGTTTCCCTTGTAAATTAGTTGCAAGATATTGACTAGGTAATGAATATAAGAGCTCCATTTACATTTTTCAATTTTTCCTTTGCATAACTGTCAAGCATCTTACTGTCCAAATCTTCACCAATATTCATCATTCTGAATCTTATTTAATGTAACAGCAATGTGCTTTGATATTTTGAACATATCTTTAATATAGCATTGTATAATGTTGTCGTCTATTTCATGCCTTATCTCAAAATACAATTAATAAAACTTATAAGCTCAAATATGGTTTCAAGTAATCTGCCACTGTAATTCAGTGGACATCTGTGGCATTGCAAATATAGAACCACCATCTTCTTTATATGCAGCAGTAGCTGTGTGGTTATTTATAAATTATTTCATTATTTCAGTGTATGTTCTTTAATATTCTGTATTTATAGATCATCAGCCAGGAGATTTAGTGTATTAATTGAACAATCATAGCTAATTTATATATTGTCTTTATCTCAGTAATCATTATTTTATGTACAGAAACTATAAATGAGTAGATTTTAATTAATTTCATTACTACAGTAAAACTTTACAACTGTATAGTATTTGCTCTTCTTGTTTGTAAACTATGTAGTGCTTCATGAAAACAAGTGTTGATGTTAAAATAGGTATATTTATTTACATGAAAATAGTACTATATGAACTGTATTTCTGTCATAAACAGTGAGAAGAATATACTATTTTGATAAGATATCTTACCTTCACTCACAAAATAGCTTTTCTTGACTAGTATTGCTCTCTATCAGCACAAATGTTTAACATATGCTATTATCCTTTAATATCCTCCTTCTGCGTATTCATATTCAAATGATCATGGAGCAACTTTTCACTAATGGAAGCTTGACATAACTCCTATTGTAACCAACACTCTTTCAACATGTGCACCAAATCACTTCTTAATTGGAAGTAGTACTGCACATACATGCTATTTTTTGCTTATAAATTTGTCTATATTTTCAGTTATTCTAGCGACTTCATTTTTCTTTATTCTCTTTGTTCAAGTTTTGTATTTTGGTATTTTACCAGTTTTTCAAAAATGTGTGACTTTTCAGGGATATTTTTTTTATATTATGGATTTCACTCTGTGGCAAGTGGAGTCTGACCTGTATACTTTATTTTTGGGAAACACTCTCCATCCTGTGACAATACTGGTTGTCAGTTACATTGTAATCTTTCCTACTGCAGACCTGATTTAGAATTTGAGATGCTTCCAAGTTTTTGTTGGTATACCCTATCAACGGGGTAGCTCTGCTTTTCAATATAGAATTTTAAGGCCACTTGTTACACTGTTTCCAGTTACTTGGTCCACTTGAGTTTCCAATGCTCATTTTTCCAAGCTTTATTATAGTGGAATATGAGAGCTCTTACCAGTTCCTAAGTGTTGGGGTGTTGTATCATGGAGGCCTGTCCTCCTGCAATGAATCACACCATTTATTTGAGAGTAGAGGGGTGGCATTATGCATGTTTTGATGGCATGTGGAACTTCCTAGTACTGACCTGATGTACAGTTTAAGATTGCATCTGCTTTTAATTGTTGCACTGTGCTATATTTTTTCTATATATCTATTTTTTTTTCTTCTGTATCTTGATGTCTTTCCTACTTTGGAATTGATGATCAATCCCAGATGCCACCAGGTTTTAATTGAAGCGTCCACCATGTCATGTATATATCAAACATCTATAATTGTAGTTTGCCTCTCAGACTGAGATGTTTCTCCTAACTATTGCTGGATCTAAGGTTGGAAATGGTACAGCTAAGTAAGTTCTCGTGTGCTGTCTTGTTTCCTTCCTCTTACTGTAGAGTGAATGATGAATGCATTAGCCAACAGGTTTTGGATTGGAGATGTACCTCACCTTTGTAGTTCCTTTTCGTACCATTGGCTGGATGTCAGTTCCTGGCAGATCTTGTGTTGTTTGTAGCTGGATAATGCATATTTTCTCACTTGTTTACAACCAGTTATCTTCCTTGTACTGCAGACCAAAAGTGCTATGCTTGTTCCTATCAGGTTTATGCCATCTTGCCTGAGCTTTCCACCTTCATGCAATCTGCTGGGTGCCAGTTTTAAATAAACCTGGTGTTGGTTGGGTTGGATATCATGCAAGTGATTTTGGATTTTCATGTGGAAGCTCAACTTCTTTACCAATTTCCATTTCAAGGAGAAAAGGTAGGCATTCCTCTACCTACTGCAAATCTGATGTAGCATTCCAGATACTGTCTGGTGTTGCTTGAGATTGAACTACCACTATGGTTTGTTGCATCCTAGTCACTCAACACCCAGGAGTCCCATTCATTGATTATACATGTTCTGGGATTCCTTCATGTTTCAAACTTTTAAGTTCACAGTAGTGTCATTAAAGAGTGAAGAGTATACCTGAATCAGGTATGGTGTGATCTCCCATTGAGGTGCATTGTTTTTGCTTTTCATTTCATGCCTTCTGGTCTTTTTGAGCACTTTCTTTAGGGGTATCCTGTTTCTGTATTAGACTTTCACCAGTTCAGTGTGGAATTTTAGCTATTTTGTGGCAGGAGGTAAGATATCATATGGGAAGCTAGGATTTCCTACCCTGCCTCCCCACTTCCAATGATATATGGTGTGGGTCTTCTGATCGATCTTGAAGTGATTAATGAGTGCAGATTCAGAGAGCTGCTGCATGATCATGTGCATTAAGTATGCATAAACATGAGATGCAGGGCTAGTGATATGTCTTGAAAATTTGAGCCAGTAGAGAGCAGTACTTGTCAGGGAAAGCTAGTTTGTGTAAGGAGGTATCTATCAGAAATACATTTTCAGTGTAGGAAAATACATAAATTTTCACTTTAACAAGATAAAATACATTAGGAAAATAACTGAAGAGATGAACATCCATAATTCTGTTAGCTTGGTACAACAAAAATTAATGACAACAAACATTTATACATTTTGCTTCCAGTATATTAAAATCTGGATCTTGCTTGGCTTTATTTATATGTATATTGTAATCTGTTTTACACAGCATGGTCTTATGATCTTTCTGAAGACCATGTTGTGAGTGATACTTTTCACATAAACCATTGAGGTTGCTCATAAATGATGCTGATTATGTCACTACAACTTAATAGACTAATATAGAGAAATTCAATCTTTTAAGAATTTAATATAAGCTCTTGTGCACATATTATTTTGTGTATTGATATATGTACTCTTATGTATTTTGTATTTAAATTATAAAAATTATTGACTTTACAACTAATCTGGAGCTTATTTTCATTTGATGTGTACTCTTTGTGAGAAACTATCTAGTACATATTTTTCACTTAGTTACTTCAGCAGTAGTGTTATCATGCATTGTGTTTTGATGACTAGGAACGTAGTAGTTCAAATATATATAACAAGGAACTTGTTATAAATCATTAGTAAAATAGAGAATTTTTTCATTTTGTTTATCTTGACATTACTCAAATTTTTTTTATAATTATGTCAAAAGATCCAGTAGTATGTAGTAAACAACCATAATTAGTTGCATATATAATATTATAGAAGTGTAGTTTCTTTATAGACTTGCAGAATATGCTAAACTTTATAACTAGGAAGATTGTTTTTCATCAAGACTTTTTAATTTTACTTATACTTTATTTTAATCAAGTTCTGAAGCTTCAAAGGTTAGTTTATAGGGTAGGTTGAATTATTTTCTCCACAACTAATTTTCATAGATACTGATAGGGTGCAAACAGACTGCATAACATTTAAATTACAATCATAGAAGGGTTAATGTTGTATATTAAACATTTACACTGTACATGGTTGTTGTTGATGATGTTTTATATTTAATTATATTGACTGAATACATACTTCAGTTTATTACATTTTCATTCAGATTGTTGTAGCATGAAGTGCAATGTTATATACTTACAGTATTTCTATGTTACCATTAACTTGTTAATGCTAGTTATAAGACAAAAATTACATTCCTCTTATGCTGATCAAATCAGAAACTTGTTAAAGATGCAATGTGTTTATACAGTTTTAACAGTTCTTACAGTTGCCAACTTTATGCTGGAACATTTGGTATAGAAGGACTCCATGATATGCATTGGAGACTGCTGCTGCCCTCCTTGCCCCCCGCTAGCACAGAGGTATGTCTTCGGATTTACAACGCAAAATAAGGGGTCTGATTTTCCTCGGTGGGCTCAGCAGAGAGCCTGACATGGCTTTGCTATAAGAAAACACACGCTGCTGCCCTTGCTTAGATACAGGTTGAAGATTATTAGCCTGAGGATTGAAAAGGAACATGTAAGTGATCTGGGAATGAGGGATTTTGTAACAATTATCACGGAATATGCAAATTTATTGTTTATATTTTATGTTAAAAGAAGAAGGCTTTGAGTTGTGATAGCAATATAAAAATGTAAATATTTATAAATAAGTACTTGAAACTAATTTTATTATTATTAATTTTTATAATTTTTGTTTTCTAAGAGTTACATTAAGAAAAGTTGCGATCTCTGATCTGTGCTAATGTCAACTTACCTCAGAGTTTTAAGTTTGGCTGGAAAACTCAGTATTAAATTAACTGATATTGGATGATACAATAGAATATTGAACATTGAGCTAGAAGTTATTAGAAATTTCAAGACACTGAAAATCACTACATTAATTGTTAAGTAATTTATATAATGTTAATATTTCTCTATTATTATTTTGCATACTTAGTGTTTATTCTTTTAGAAATATGCTGTAGAAAATTTCAGTTAAATAAAATGTCTTGTAGGGTTTAATATGACTGTAAAGTTTATTATAGGTATGTTTGTTATGCCACATATGTCATAGGTTTAAGAAGTTAAAAAATTAAATTAGACATTTAGAATTGTAATACAGTTCATAAAAACAAAGTAACAGTCATGATAGCATTATCAGTTGACCAAGGTTACAAAATGAAATTGAAATAGGAAATCTCTCAAGATGGATTCTTCTATGTGGTTTGGAGACTTCTAGTAAAGGTTATTTATTTTTAGTTTACCTCCTTTGGGATCTGAACATCAGCCCATGTGTGTGCAGAGTATGGAGACCTGTGAAGAGGGGAAAGAATCCTGGTTGATGAATAGTATCTGGAGTACTGCAACACACCACTTTGGCCTTGAATTCTTTTAGATGTGTGGCCCTTCTAGGTTCAGTTGCCTAGTCCTTTTGGTCTAGAGTCAACTGAGTACCAGAGTTGGGGATTCTGAGCAGGTGTTGTAGACATTGTCTGATGCTGGTGTTTGGGTACAGTGCTCATGAATCCCTGGCATTGTTATAGTGTCCTTGTTGGTATTGTAATATGTCCCTTCATGAGACTCCAGGGTTGATAGTGTCAGAGGGCACAGAATATTTTTCCTTATTTGGTAAGTGACTACTTACAGAAACCTCTGTTCTACAGAGTCAATTCCTGTACCTACGTTTCTAAGTTTACATTCCTATACTGTCAAATCCTTAGGGCAAATGCCACATGTTTTTGTCCAGAACAGATTAGAGGGATTTGCTGTCCCTCTCAAGTCAGACAAGAAGTTAAGTTCTGGAGACATCTTGATTGAAACATTTGGCCACACCTTAGCAAACTCCTTGTGAAGTCAAAATTCTTATTGAGGTTATCCCCCATGCTATTTTGAACTCTTCATGAGGAGTTAATTGTTGAGAGAGCTATTAAAAAAACATTTTAGAGTTGGAGATACTCACTGGTTTCTCTAGCAAAGGAATTTCTGCTTTACTACACATCTCCACTTTTGAGGACAGAATTATGTAACTGACCAGTGTTCTAACTTTGATATTTACATCACCACATCATCATGCTTCTATCATGAGAGGATATTTCTACTACTAGAAAATATAGTCATATGTTCCTAACCTTCTCAGATGTTTCCAGTGTCAAAGGTGTGAACATACAAAGTTATAATCTTGTCATAATTCTTTGTTGTGGTTGCAAAGACCTTGATACATACAGTTGTCAACTTGATCCTCACTGCATCATGGTGTTTCTTATCCCTCTTTTCCATTCTTGCCTTATGTAGGTGAAAGAGGCACAACATTTTTGTATTGTAAACAACATTACTTAACCAGATGCAGAACAATTATTCATTCACACTCTTTGTCACTTGAATCTGCTTCTACTGACAGAGATATGCATAAATAACTCCAGATTACAAGGAGATCAAGAGACCTCCTACTACAAAAAAAGCAATGTGGTTGCAAGCAGAAGAGTTCTTCACCCAATACTCCTCCATCTAATTAAAAATGGATAATTTCATACAGTGAAACTTTCAAGGTTTTTGTTCTAATTTGGATGAAATTAAAGCTTTGAGTGATTCCTGTCACCCTAAGTCTCTTTCTTTACAGGAAGCATTCCTAAAACCTGCTGATACTGTCACCTTTTGGCAGTTTTCTTTATGTTGAAATAACAGGTTGTGTGATGGATAAGTTCTTAGAGGGATGGCATTGCTGGTTGATCAGCAAGAACCCCCCTTGTATGTGCCAGTATACACTTGGAGGCTGTAGCTATCAATATCTTCTTGTGTTGTACCATCACTGGTTGTTTTCTCTACTTATATCATGGAGCCACTTAAAACCAGTCAACTTTGATGCTGTTATAGAACTGTGGCTACCTTTCTTTTTTGTCTTGGGAGACTTGACACAGTCTTCTTTGGGGTGGTGCTGATATTGATGGTAGGAGTTGTTCCATTTAGCATAAACTCTTAGATCATAACTTGTCTCTTAATCAGTAGTGGTTCTTTTATCTGTTTTCATGCATCTAGTCAGTCTTTTACTACTAATGATCTATCTGTCTGTTCCCTTTCATTTTTTTCTGTTTCTCTTTTTTTCTTGGAAGGTTTACAGTGACACTGGACAGTAATAATATTCCTGTCATCTTGAGAGAGACTGGATGTGGTCAGTGTCATCCAACCTGAGTGCCACTATATAAAATGGACCAGAATTGGTCCTGCTGTTTTTAATCTTCCAGTTATTAATGATTAGGTGGAGACAACAGCTAATTGTATCATTTTAGCAGCTGTTTGTTATACACTCAGAACCTCAACTTGTTTTCCAGGGTGGTTTCCTGCCTGCTAGCAGACATGAAAGACTCTGAAACAGGCCTGGAATATCTTTTGTGGGTATTCCACTCTTTCTAATTGCATTGGTGTTTAGTGGGTCCATGCTCATGCTTTGCAGGTCCAAAGTCAAAGCCAAAAGGAATCTTGGATTGAGGGCTGTATCTTGAGTGTCATGCTTTTCAATGTGAAAATCAGTGCTATTACAATCAGTTGTAACTGTTATTAGATGATGATGCTATCAGCTTGTCTCTCTGAGGCTAATTACTATCCTGACCTGTGACTTTTCTTTGTGCCATTTGAAGAAGGTGGATACTCTTTATTAGAAGTTACACCCTTTCTTTGCTGAGCATTTTTCTACTCCTGTTTATACAGATAGTTTGAACTGTAGTTACTCTATGGGCTCTCTTAAACTTTGTTGTGGCCCTGTGGATGTTCATAAAATTTAGTTTTTTTCTCCTTATTTTCTGGCATATGTACTTTAAATTTTGCTAAGGAATGCTTTAAACTTGATATTAATGGTTCCATTTTTCATTCAACATTTGTTTTTAATAATTAAAACATAGACAGAAATGTTTAATGAACATGTATTAGACTGCTATGTCCAATTTGGATAATTGTACTGAATGTTATGTCTGAAAGAGGAATACACCTTAAAACTTTATTGAAAGAAAACTGAAAGTCATTTCTTGACCACTGATCATTCATTGCCTTAAACCTTATTACTATTTGTATATTTAATGTAGCATTTATATTAGTTGTAAAACTGTTTTTATTTCTCTGTTTATTATGGAAGTTGTACAGTTTACTTAATTGGATGCGTAGTATAATACGTGTTTATATGTATATTTTTTCTAACTTTTCTTGAACAAAGATCAATAGTTGTTTCATTGTGGTTCATTATGTGATAGATTATGCTTTATTGCATTAACTACCTGATTCACAGATAAAATAAAATCAGTGTGTTAATGATTTATTCTTGAATTACTACATATTTTATTAGTTGTCAGCATTTATAAAGGCTTTTATTCTTTCCACCAATCTACAGTTCCATTTTAAATAACAGTGACACTAAATAATTACACTTTATTATACTACAAACTGTTAAATTACTGTCATACATTAGATAGGTCAGTAGGTTCAGTGTTTAGTAACTCAAATGGTATAAGGGTGTCAGAGAACACATGTATTGAATTTAATAGTTATAATGACATCAGTTGCTGGAACAGCTGTTTGTAAAAGACAGAAGTTATTTTCTGTTAATATTGTTATTCAGTATCTTCACTTAACTGTCTTTGTATTTCTTGTAAAAAACATGACTTGAATTACCAAAAAGGTATATCAAAATTTAGTTAGACTATTAACTGTAAAGACTAGGTGATATTCTGTTCTACTTAAGAGAACACTTCATCAGTTTTTGGAATTCTTTATCTGAAATAAGCTTGTGAAGTATGCTTAAATTTGTATGTAGTACATATCCAAAATAAAAATTCATCAGAGGTTAGTAAAGTTTGGTCTTATTAAAGAAAGTAAATATTATATATTTATTTTATGTGTGTTTTTGTAAGCTTTCTATCCATCAAACTGCAAACAAGAATGGAAATTTTACGAAGCTAAATTACAATTTTGAATATTTTTCTTTTGATAATGTCTAATATGGACTGTTTGTTTCTTTCTGTAATGTGAGCAGATTTGATGCTACCTATTTGACTTCAAAAGGTATGAAACAAAACCTGATATAGATTCCTTACAAGGTTTAACAGGGGCTGAGGAAATAGTAGAAGAATGATGTGAGGAAAAAAGATGGATGTAGAACTGTAGAAAGATGTTTAGGATGATGAAATGTGTGAAGGTAGGTTGTGTTGATGTGTGCTTCTGGTGTTTCACTTGTAATAACTTATTTTTTTCATTTATTCTAATTGAATTTTTATTATTAATAACTTTATATTAACAATATTGTAGTCCTCCAATGATAAGTTTCTTGAAATCTATAATGTAATGTTCTCTACAGTAGTTATTTTATAAATTGTAAAGGGATGTTTTAATTAGCACTTGAAAGAAACGTACATTGCAAATAAAATAAAGCACCTTCAAACAAATATTTATCTTATCATGATATGGAAAGAAGAGGTCTCACCCTGTGTTCAAAACATCAGATAATTGGAAAAACATTACACTAGTAAACAAAATCATCATTCATTAATGTTCAGATTTTTTTAAATATAAAGAACAAAAACATTTAAGTTATGTAGCTAACAATGGATTTCAAGTAACATTAACACCTTTTGTGTTTAATGAAATGAGAGTTGAAAAAGAACCTATATATATATATATATCATTGTAAAAGAAATAATGGTGTGTGTAACTACTTATTGACAAGTTAGTATTCTTATGTTAGCTTCTCTTGAACTATGTTGAGTCTAACATGTTTCTGACAATTCAACAGGAACTGATATAGAAATACATTACATTTAATCCTGTTAACAGGTGTTTAACGTCTATTGATGTGTTAAACAGTTTTTACCAAGTTTAAATATTTTTTCATGTTGCACAATCTTAAGAAGATAAACAGCCACTACCAAGTTAAGCATCAGTTGTTTTAATATATATGAGACATACTAAACAGCTAGTACAAAATGTAAACATCAGTTCTTGTTTAACAAACTTTACACATACAATTGGTACTACTTCTGAGCAACAGTTCCTGTTGAACAAAAATGACACATGCTAATCAGCTGTTATCAAACTTGAATAGCAGTTATTATTGAACAAACTTTATGTATATTAAACAGCTGTTTCTATAAAACAATTTTGGGACTTGTTAATGAACAGTGTGTAATCACCTGTTAAATTTGTATTGGCTTAGCCGAGTTTAAATTAATTATTACAGATACCATTCTCAGATACTTTTACACAGTCAAGATACATGTACTTAGGGAATATAATATAGCTATAATTGCTTAGTATGAAAAATTTATGTTTTCTTAAAGTTTTAACATTGTGAATATGGATTAATAAAATAAGTATAAGATTGAGTCATCATGAGTACCTCACCATAATTGTCTTACATCTAATGTAAGATATACGTACTTTGTCACGTGACAAAATTAAAACCATGTAACTTGTATAATAAAGTTACAAGAAAGAGGCTACATCAACACTGTGAGATAATAAATTATGTTTTTATACTTGGTTACAGTTTTGTTAGCATTCATTTATTATTCCTTCTATTGTCTAGCTTATCTCTGAACATTTAATTGCATTAAAATAATATATCACCTTCTAAATGATCATGTTTAATATGAGTACACATGCATGTAATATGAAACTGGCATCAGTTTTCCCTGGTGGTGATGTACAGATGTCATAAATGTTGTACATTATGAAAATTACAGTCACATGGTTTGTTATCTTGTGATCTAACAAGTGAATGAAAATCTTACATTGAGCTTTCACAAGTTAGTTCACAAGATATTGATAAAGAATATTATTACTGATTATTACTAAATGTTGTTAGTGATTTTGTGATTAAGTTGTTGCTGTTTACTCCTGATTCATTTATTCATTGAAATATTTATTATTCTGAATTTATATATTGTATTGTTCATTAGCATTAATTTCAAGTCCTAGCCACATACATTTACTGTGTGGTAATTTATCAACTTTGTATTTCAGTAATTTAAAAGTCACCCTTTGGATTTCTGTGATAGTCAAAGTATTATTATATTTTTTTGTTCTATTCTGGTTGTAGTGGCAAATTACTCTAGACCATTGCAATATCATTTTATACTGATGTCTTTTTCCAAAACAACATTACTTCCTCTCACCCAAAGCTATCTCAGTCCTGGTTTGCCCTTTAAGCATTGCTATAAAAATGTTTGCTATCAGTGCACCAATCTTTTCTACTCCTTTATTTTCTCACCATTTCAGAACACGTGCTGATCATGTGACCACCCTCCATCAATTTATTGTGTCATTTATTACTAGTATTGCTAAGTACTTCTGCCACTCTAGCACTATGCTAACTTTCTCAGTTGGCATTCTATTGTATAGACATGTGTTTTTAAATCATTCTTCATGTAACAAACTTTGGACCATGACTGATCACAAATTAATATCACTTTTAACTTGTGTTTCATTTCTGTTGTTTCTACTTATTTGTTTTAGATAAACTTCTGTTTTCTAATTTGTTAAAATGAATTTGAGATTTAACCCTTTTGCCCTGGGTATCCTTTACTGTGCATGAAACAAAGTTTTAGTGTCTTATGTTCAAAATTTATTAATGTGCTTTTATGACTACATTAAATGAATTAACAGAGTGTAAAGTTTCAACTAATAATCCATATTTTAATATTTTAACTTTTAAGGCATTAATTCTGCAGGGCAATATTTAAAAAATACTGCATTTCTCCGAGTGTGACACTTTTTCTAGGCATCTTTTCTCATCTGTTTTATTCATCAATCATTCATAAAGTACAAAATTAAAGTTACTCACTATAAAATCTTGATTGCTCAGACAAAACATAATTTTTCATAATTTTGTATGGTTACAAAGCTGTCATGGAATATCAGACCCCTCTTGCTGCACCCACCTGTCACATCCTCTTTTTGTTAATAGTTGTCTTTTACATTTAATTATATTTTACCTGTAACTAATAGAAAATCAAGGTTTGATCTATCCTATGACATTTTGTATTAAGTTACATCTGAATAGACAAGTGTCAGTATCTCTTACAATACAACTTTTGTTACCACAACAGGTAACTTGGATGAATTTGTAACAACTTTTGTTGCATAGTTAGAAAGCCAAAAATATTGTAATTGTTTGAGAAACTTATCTTCCTTTTGCATGTAATTAGTCTATGTTCTTTGTTGTATTAGTTAATTAACAAAATATTTTGTACATTGCTATCATTACTGTAAAAATATACTTAAGTGTTCTCAACATTTGACACCAAGAAAAAAAATAAATTGGGTAAGTACTTTATTTCTTGTTTTTCCTGTTTATTCTTTATTCAATACTCTAAAGGTAATTAAAATGTAAAAATAGGGATTTTGTAAGGTTAGTTAAGATTAGATTAGGTGAAATAAATAATAATAATAATGTAATAAAAATGTTTTACAAGACAAGAATGCAAGCAACCACGTAGTAGCTCATGGATAGTGTAATTCAATAGCATAATGAGAGCTATGTACATAGAGTGATGCAACTTATAATGGCACGAATAGTAGTTACAGTTCAAAGGGTAGTCAAACGGGGAGAAAAGTAAAGTTTAATTGTAAATGGATGTATACTGTTATGAGTATAGTTTCATATTACAATTTGAAATCATTCTAGAAAGAAATGAAGAGTATTTTCGATTTATTTTATATTTTTTGGACAAAGTCTCCCACTCTCACCTCTAGAACCAGAGTCAGAACCTTCTGCAACTGTAATTAATGAGAACAGAGGCATCTATTTTACTCCAACATCATGAAAAGATCCCATGTGAGATGGACCTGTTCCAACCAATTAGATTATTATTTTATCTATCAATACCCATCTGGGAAAAGCTGATGATTTTGATATTATGGGTATCACTGAGACTGGATTAAGTTTGAACAATTTTGATGAAGGAAATTTGTTTGAAATACCAATCTACAGATTATTTACTAGATACAGAATATTGAAAAAAAAAAGTGGGAGTAGTAGCTTTATGTGTGAAGAGTGAACTACATTCTGTTGAGTTAGAGTATATTAAAAATAACAGCAAAAAGGTTGATATCAGTTAATGGATATCAATGAAAAGATGTTATTATGGGATATTTTAATTTTATCTGCTATTTGAGACTTGTATTAATGATATTTATTCTGGAATGAGTAATGAAATTTTGAAGTTTGAAAATGACATTAAGGTTTTTGGGGTTGCTAACTGCATCAGAGATACTGCAGACTTACTAGGAGATTTAGATCATTTAATGTATTGGGCCAAAAGTGGGATAAAGCTTAAGAACCTCAGTAAAGGTGGTATGAAGTGAACACTCCATGGTAGACCAGAGATTGGAAGGTGATGGATGTGTGAATTATTCATTCCAAATGTGAAGATGAAGGAGGAAGCTAAACTTTACTGAGGTTGAAAAGAAGAACTCATCACTGAATGAGGTATTGAGAAGGGTAAGAAGAGACTTCTCTCCATCATTAGGAATCCTATTCAATAGTGCATCTTGTTAGAGCAGAGTAGTGTGGTCTCTCAGTGATGTCGAGAAACCCACTTGTTGAGAAATTTATATGCAAAAACGGCTCGTTTGGGTTGAGAAAATATTTTACATAGAAGAGCGAACAACGTTTCGACCTTCTTCGGTCATCGTCAGGTTCACAAAGAAAGAGGTAACTGACCGGAAGCTGACCACATGTTTGAAAGGTGTTGTGTAACTGTGTGTCGAAATGTAGAGGGCGGTATTAGATGTTTTAATATATAATTTTATTTATCTATTATATTAATATAGGTATAAAGGCGTTCCTTTATATTGGTTTATTTTGGGTTTAAGTTGTTGTATAAGTAAGGCTTCTTTGATTTTGTGTTTGTTTATGTTTGTTTCTTTATTTAGTATTTGAGTGTTTTCTATGGTTATGTTGTGTTTATTCTCTGAGACCAGTGTGATCTCTGGACTTCAAATGGATGGAAGCAAGCAAAAGCCAATAATCCACAGAATGAAGTGTGCAAAGACTCAGAGTCAGAAAAAAGTTTGTACCTCCACACAACTTAGAGCCAAGGTTAGTCTGAATGGTAGGGTCTTGAATTTGAGAATTGGACTTAAAGTTGCAAACAGCTATCAATAAAGTGGACACTATGGGGCAGAACAATAAAGTGTAGATTACTGGGATTAAATTAGGTTTCTGGTATCACAGGTTTCTATCACGTTGAAGTAGCGAAAATCAAGTTTAGCCATGGGAAATAAATGAATGCATAACAAGTCAAAAGATTTTTAGTCCCACTGATGAAAATTAGGATAATAAGATATACAGTTAACAATGATGAAAAACAATAAGACAGAATAAATGAAATATTACAAGTAGTAAAGTTGTGCAATGTAGAAACTATTAAAGCATAATCAGTTAACAAAATACTGATAAATATCTTATGGATAAAACCACCTAATTGTATCTAGCCCACAAAGTATGGAATAATAAAGAATGTGCAAATTGACCAGAATTACCTAAAAAACACATTAATAATTAATGTCTAACTTAACAGATATCTAAATTAACAAGGACAATGAAGGACACATAATTAAGTCCTGCACTTCTAAAAATTAGGATTATAATAGTAATGAACATCCAAGACAATTAAGTTTACCCAGAAAAAACAAAGTAGCAATCAGTAACTAACTTTCAATTCATCTAAAGTAACTCAGATGACAGAGGACATAAATATCTAACTTACCAAAGTATGAGCACTGATGACAGGAAATATATAATTTCCCCATGTTTGAATAAGAACAAAGCTATAAGCAGGGCATCTTAACTGTGGATAATATCAACTCTGTATATGTTGAGAAACTTACTAAAGATCTCCTGGAAGAACTGGAAATAACAGGAAGAAAGGAGGGAAAGAACAATTCTCCACCAAAATGAATGAAATAACACTGGTGGAAGAATTTTATGACGACAACGCGAATAAAAGTGCTGGACTGGTCTGAAAACTCTCCGAACTTAAATCCTATTGAAAATCTTTGGGCGATTTGTAAAGAAAGACTTTGGGCAAAAGACTGTAATACGCAAGATAAGCTAATTGAGGCCATAATTGAGGTGTGGTACCGCAATACAAAAATTACTGAAGATTGTAGTCAACTCGTGGACTCGATACCAAAGCGGATTAATGATCTGCTGAAAAATAAAGGCGGTCATATCATGTATTAATTTGTGAGTAATTTTTGGATTCTCAGAAATAAAATGCAAAAAATGGAAAAAATCGTAATTTTCCGTCTTGTTTCAATTAATTTGTACAAGAGTGTACATACGTGCAATGTGCAGTCAAGTCCTGGCCTTCTAGTTGACCGAAAACCCATACAAAGGGCTGTCGGATAGTTATTGTGACTGACGTAGTTACAAACATACACGAATGTAATACAAGCATTTTCTTTCGGAGAATGAAATTGTCATGAATATTTGGTTATCTACTGTCTCTACTGAGGGAAATTTATCCCCTGATTTTAGAAATTTAAACCTAAAGATATACTGCTGTGTCATCGGAGGACATCATGAATATTAATACTAGAACCACAAGAGGTTCGAGAACAGGAATAATTTTTGATACAGATACACAGTTATTATTATATGTATTTAGGCTAGTACTGAAATTTTGCATTAATATATAAACTTTTGTTAATTTGTGAACAACGTGAAATTTAATAACCGTGTTTGTCCTTATGTTTTACCATTTTACTGTAAACCAAGATCAGTAGTTATCTGATATGAAAATAAACTTTTGTTGTAAACTATGAGTGTTGCCTCATTTTAACACATCAATTACATATTTATCATCAACACATTATATTTCCGAAACTGTAAGTATATGTAGCAGTCTGTAGGTGGTGCTTGTTTCAGTGTGTGTGTGTGTTTTGAATTTCGCACAAAGCTACTCGAACGCTATCTGTGCTAGCCGTCCCTAATTTAGCAGTGTAAGACTAGAGGGAAGGCAGCTAGTCATCACCACCCACCGCCAACTTTTGGGCTACTCTTTTACCAATGAATAGTGGGATTGACCGTCACATTATAACGCCCACACGGCTGAAAGGGCGAGCATGTTTGGCGTGAAGGGGATGCGAACCCGCGACCCTCAGATTACGAGTCGCACGCCTTAACACGCTTGGCCATGCTGAGCCTTAGCTTGTTTCATGAAAAATGTGATTATTTGGCCAGAATCATACATTAAAATATATTTATTGGTAGATGATCTATAAAATATAAATGTAAATGTATCGTAAGGTTACAATTCAAACGTTGCCCCGTTAAACAATTAGATCTAGATTCTAGGCCTAATGGCCCGACCTAACATGATAGTTAGAGCGTTCAATTCGTAATGTGAGGGAAATGGATTCGAATCCCCGTCACATCAAACATGTTCGTCCTTTCAGCTGTGGTGGCGTTATAATGTGACAATTAATCCCAATATGCTTTGGTAAAAGATTAGCCCAAGAATTGGCGATTGGTGGTGAAACCTAGCTGTCTTCTCTCTAGTCTTCATATCATTGTGTATGTGTATCATGTTCCGGGTGTTTCAATATTGTAAAAGATTATCTTTCCCATCCAGACAAAATGTATCCAAGGATGTGGCCTCTCAATCATCTTGTCTTTCAGTGGCTTTGACTTCAGTGGGGTACTCCTTACATCGATGCCTTTACCATATCCTTCTACCGCAAGCTATATCGTTTTTGGTCTCTGGTTCCTCATTCTTTTGCCCTGGCTATCAGTGCTTTCAGTCATGATTGGGTCAGCAAATATCTATATGTTAATAATCCCATCCAACTAATTCATCGAATGAGTTCATTTATCCATACCACTCCATATCAAGTCCTTCTGATTGATCCTTAGAGGCTGGCTCAGCTGTGCTTTTTTTAATTATCCTGTATAGTTTCATATCTGGAATGTTCCTCTTGCCTTTCATTCATTAAAGTTTATCAACGTAAATGGAATGTTTTCGTTCATTGGTCTCTGGATCAGATGTTCCACCTGACTGGTTTACTGTTCCTCATGTTGTTGAGTTTCTTGCTTGGCTTTTAAATCAAGGATCTTCTGTCTCTTTGTTTACTAATTATCAGGTGGCTTTGCCCCACACTTTCTATTTTTCCCAATATATTCATATTGATATGTTCCTTCCAGATTCATTGTCCTCTGTTGCGGGCTGCTCCACTGGACTGAGATGCTAATGTGGTCCACAATTGCCTCTCTCTGTCTCCATTCAAACCGGTTTCCACCTGTTCCTTGTTTCACCTTTCTTTCCCTTAACATTTATTTTCTTCTCCTCTTAACCTGTAGACTTTGACGGCCTAATTTATTTGTCACCACTGTTTAATGTACTCTTTATCATCTTTATTATATTTCATAGCTACAATTGTGAAAAGGATGTTGAAAGTTTTCTTCACAATGGAAGTTTTCATAAATATTCTTGTCCTGGACCATATCAGCCATGTACTACATGAGCAAAGAAGGAATGGTTGTCCATCCTTATCATACCTTGTACTAGACAAGTCAATTTGGCCTCCTTCTAAATATAGGGTGTTGGGGTCACCCATTGTATTATTTTAGATGTCGTTCCTCCAGTCTCTCCTCCATGTTTTACCCTATTGGTTTTCTTCTGGTGGAGTTTAAGAGCCCTTACCTCTTTCCACTTCCAAGCTACTGTGGTGGTAGGCCGTAGAGGCATAGTCTTTAATGGTTTAATGACATAAGAAATCCACAGGAAAATACCATTCAGTGCAGAGTAGGGTTTTAGTGTTCTACAGGTGTAGAGGATGTGATCTTCTCTACATTAAAGTAGACAGAAACAAAAGGATTAGACATCAAAGTGTAGTTTACACCTCAGATTGGAATCTCTCACCTTACTTCCATGTATATGTCAGTTGCCAGTGGACAGGTTTTGGATTTAGGGTATAATCAATCAACATAAGTCCTCAAACATATGTTATGGATGTCTGTATTCCTCATTCAATTATATTCCATCTGTGTCATGGATTACAGTGAAGGCACTTGTGATTGTTATAATTCCTTCTTTTCTTCTCCCTCTTAATGTTATTACACTTTCTGAACTTGAGTGGAAAACAGTATGCTCCTCATCCTATCCCTGCATGGATTTCAGTTCCCAGTATCATGGGATGTAGTTGCCTTGCTGAGTATGGCCTATCGTGCCCTAACCACTTTACTCTTGGGAGCAGATTCATATTTTTCTCACACACTCTGTTTTTCATCCATGTGTACCATACCTTTCTGGGATGGAGGAAGACTATAACTTGTTGAAACGTGGTGTGGTCTCTCACATCAGTTCTTTGAACCTTATTCTTTTGAGTCCAGGTGTGTCCTTTGCATACTTTCAAAAAATGCTTCTAGTACTTCCTTGCACCAGTCCCTTCACCTCTTGAATGTGGGATTATAGCTATTTATGTGAATGCAGGTATAATTTTCATATCCTAAATATCTATTTCCGATATTCACCTACACATTCCACATTTCCTTCTTATTGAAAACCGATGCTTCCAATTTCTGGCAAAATTCCAAGTGATAGTCTGGTTGAACTGAATAGAGAAAATCGAATGTGTTACCAGAGTAGGTGGCACTCTCACTGGTTGAGGGTTGCCTCTTGATAATTTTCAAGGACACACACTGGAATGTTTTTTTTTAAATTTTGCACAAAGCTAGCCATCCATAATTTAACAGTGCGATACCAGAGGGGAGGCAGCTAGTCATCACCACTCACTGCTAACTCTTTGAATAGTGGGATTGACCATCATATAATAACGCCCCCATGATTGAAAGGGTGAGCATCTTCGGTGTGATTGGAATTTGAACCTGCAAACCTTAGATTACAAGTCGGACCCCCTAACCACCAGAGCCATTTCTGTTGGAGGGGAGGCAGAAAACTTTTATTATGCGTGAAAAAATGTTTTGTATATAAAGGGCAACAATGGATAACAATGGCTATTTACATGGAAGGAGGTAAGTATGGCATAGAAATACATTTTTTGTACAGAAAATTATAACTTTCATAACATTATTACACTATGTGTAACGTAGAGAAAAAATGTATGTGCTGGTTAACCAGTCTGTAGAATGATATTCTTCATGTATTGTGACTTAAATCAAGAAATATAGAAATGTTCTATATTAGCAACATCTTCCAATTTCTGACCTACCAAGGAATAAAAAAAATAGAGTTACAAGTGGGCAGTTTGATCCATTTCACACGAATATAGCTACTTCATTTTACATCAATAAACGTTTGTGTTAAAAAATAACTATTTTAGTCCCAGCAAAAATAGTTGCATAGTTCAGAAAGTTAAAATTTTGAAACTGAATAATTGCACAGTTTGATTAAAAGATAGTATTTTGCAAATTATGAAAAATAAAATAACAGTGTAGAAAGACATCATTGTGTTGTGAAATTTTAAAAGTACATTTGATCACACACAAATTTACAAGATTTATAGAACAGAATAATCAATAGTGACATTTATATTATTGTTCTTAAAAGCATACATTCACCCCAATGGAGTATTTCACTCATGAATGCTTAGCTGAAAAGATTCTAAACGCATCACATTACTGGTACATTTCGATTGTAACAGCTGAAAGTTCTTTCAAAAAGTTACTGATGTTATTTTAAAAAGCAGTGCTTACATGTGTCAATATAACCTACTGTTAATTTTTTGTTGATACTTTATAGTAGTCTTCATATAATGAGATATTTATTACGTATGATGTTGTATTTCCTGTATATAAGATAAGCATACAGTTTTATCACCTTACAAATACTTTAAAAAGGTGATAATTCATTGTTTATTTGTTTTTTAAAGCATAATACTTTTGTTACCAGAATCTGGTGACGTCTTTACGTGCAAATATATTACAGATTTTAATGATATTTCTTTTAATGTTTCAGTGATTCAGCAGCTGGAAATAAAGCACATAGAAACCGGGACTGGGTTGAAAGTTGCTGTTAAGCAGATTTATATAACGCAGCAACCTAATACAGAAGAGTTAATCACTGAACTCCAAGTTTTACTGATTCAGTCATTAAAAGATAATGAAAATATATTGTTTATTTTTGTTTGCTTTTGAATTTCGCACAAAGCTATACGAGGACTATCTGCGCTAGTCGTCCCTAATTTTGCAGTGTAAGACTAGTCAGTGTAAGGAAGCTAGACATCACCACCCACCGCCAACTCTCACGCTACTCTTTTACCAACGAATAGTGGGATTGACCGTACAATTATAACGTCCCCACGGCTAAAAGGGCGAGCATTTTTAGTGCGAGGGGGATTCGAGCCCGCAATCCTCAGATTACGAGTCGAGCTTACGTCTGAGCGACCCTCAGATTACAAGTTGAACGTCCAACCATTTTGCGTCATTCTCCATTTTAAATTTCATAATATCGCATCCAGTTGCCCATTAACAAGGACATCTGTTGTTTAAGATACCACAGGAAAGTTTAAACGTACATATGGTGTTAAATACCCATTCTTAGGTGGAGTAGACAAAACTTTTCTTGAAAAGATGTTTTTACAATGATGTAAAAATAGATTCGCGTTGAAGTGTAATAAACCATAGAGAAAATGCAGTTTATTTCAAAGCTAATATTAAAAATTAATGAGTTAAAATTAGTGAAAGAAAACATTAACAGCAGTAGCAATTATAAGAAAATTTCAGTATATATTAAGTACATAAGATTGATCGATATAAAAACGCTAACGTTTTGAAACATTATTTAGTATTCGAAGAAAGAAAAAACAACTTTGCGATTTTTGCTCAATGAGTTTATTTTTCATGCCAACCTATCAGTTCAAGACAGGAGATTATCTAGACATACCTAATAATCAATGTAACCATTTTATTATAGTTTGCGTTCATTTTATTGTTTGTCCTGTATTTACTTTTTTGGCTTAGCCGTGAAAAAAATGTGTGAAAGTAAAATGATGTTGTATTAGGCTTCCGTTTCTTTAGCTGTAAATATGAACATAATGTCGGGTTATCCACATAACCTGAACATGGTTTTAAATGATATCAAGTCAGTGTGGGCGAGATTACGTGAAATATTCAAAGCTGGTCTGATACTGTTGGTATCAAGAATTCTTCACCAATAGAAACATAGATATTGATCGGAAGTTGTACTAATAATTGTTTCACTCATCTTAAAAGTTTAAGATATTTTGAAACTCTAACATATAGTTTGAAATATTGGATGGCTTTAGCTGACATTTAATTTCATCTTGTGCACTTTCACAGTACTCTTAAATACTGTTTTCAAACACATATTATTTAAAACAATTTATAATTACGCTGATCGTTTAATATGAAGTGCATAATAAACGTAACTAAATTATTTGAAATCTACCCTTCTTTCAGATAAATTAGATTCTGCATATTGATACACGTCTTATCGAGTTCTATCAATTGCTGTACTCACTATGAGTTGAAAGAAAATAGTAAGTTTACTGAAAATGTGACGTTCATATTTAATCTCTTGTTTAAAGATTTGAGATTTAGTAACTAACCATTAAGTTAAAGCTCCTTGGTTATTAAACAAAGAGCCTATAACACTAAAATTCTGTTTCGATACCGACGATGGACAAAGAACATACAGCCCATTGTGTAGCTTTGGGCTTAACAACAAACCCAAGAAGATCGAAATTAAGTCCACATTACTCTCGGTGGAGCAGCGCGACGTTTACTTACTTACAATCCTAAATTTGGAGTTCGATTATCCGCGATGGACATTTCGTAGATAATTCATTTGTGTTATCTAAAAATCATATTTTGGTAATACATCTTACAAAATCAAATCAAATGGTGTACGGTCAATATATTACTTAACACTCTGTGTTGTCTGTTAGTAAGTTTAATCATTGTGCGTTTTCATGTTTGTCATTTTGATAAATGTCCCCCAGTGGCATAGCAGTAAAACTGCGGACTCACATTGCTAAAATCCGGGTTTTAATACTCGTGATGGGCAGAGCACTGATAGCCCATTGTGTGGTTTTGTGCTTAATTCTAAACACACAAACATTTTCGTAATTTGACACCCAACCTCCCATTATCAGGCTATTATCTAAGAAATCACATACAAGTTCAAACAAGTGAACAAACAAAGAGACGGTGCTGAACACCATTTCCAGGATGGATCACACAAATCTTTTGTTTAAAAGTATCTGAAAAGTAGTTTAAAAAATACTCGCGTTGAAGTGCAACTGACGATAGAGAGAAAAAACAAAACAACGTAGCATGTTTTAAAGTTCATATCAAAAATTAATGAGCAAATAATTTTTATATTATGAACTCCAAAACGTACATATTAAACTTATCAGAAGACCAGCGTGATCGTTGAGAGGGGTAACAGTTCAATTAAAGTGGCACACATAAGGAACAAGCAGTACATATGTGACGTGTCAGAACAGAATTCTGCAGCTTAATCAAATGAGTCTAGCTGCCAATACAGAAAGACAGTAATGTACCAACAACAGTTGTTCTAGTTCCCAGAGAAAAGATTAATCCATGTCCTCCCATACATCAACCAGTTCGTGTATTTTGTGTGAAAAGGGGAGGGTGAGATTACATTTCTTGAAACATAACTTAAATTAGGAATTTCGTCAAATCTAGAAATGATTATGGGTAAAAGAAAAACATCGTCTGCAACTTACTCAACATCTTTTTGCTTCAGTAACTTAAAATATTAAACAAATTTACTGCAGTTGTATACACAATGTGGTTTAACTTGCATGTGCCGTTCTTACTGGGAGAATCAGTCCATATAAATCTACGTCTCCAGTTTGCACGCGAACTAAATATTGAACATATTGGACAGTAATCACACCCACAGTTTTAGTTCATTAGTCCTTAGAATAACAAACAATTTTTAAGTACTTAAAAGTGGAACTAGTCCGTATGGTCTTACACTACAATTATAGCTTTTATCGCCTTACTCGTAATCTGAGGATTGCGGGTTCGAATTCCTGTCGCTCCAAACATGTTCGCCCTTTCAGCCGTGGGGGCGTTATAATGTGTCAGTTAATCCCACTATTCGTTGGTAAAAGAGTAGTCCAAGAATTGGCGGTGGGTGGTGATGACTAGCTGCCTTCTCTCTTGTCTTACACTACTAAATTAGGAACGGTTAGCGCAGATAGCCCTCGTGTAGCTTTGCGCGAAATTAAAAAAAAACAAATAATCCCAGTGGCTCACTGGTTTCGATACATGAGTCAAGTCTCTGCTTAAGAACAAATAAACAACTTCAAGGTTCTTGTTTCAACACAAAGCTGCAGACTACTCAGTATATATCAAAGCCAGATAAAATGAATTTCGGGTATATCGTAGTAATTTGGCCTTAAAATTCAATTAAAAATTTACAAACTTTCGGTTATATTAATGTTTTGTATACTTAAGTATTTTTTCTACTTTTTTCCTAAAAAATGGTTATTGCGTTTTAGACTAAAACGTTTGAACGATGGCAATCTCATTAAATTTGATCAAATGTTAACAACAAAATCATCGAAAACAAAGCAGCAAACAATACTTGATGCTTTTTTTTTTTCGAAACTGCAAACCTCTATGTAAATAAGTAGCAATCTCTTAAGAAATAACAGTTATTCATAACAAAATAAATTGTGTACAATTATAAGTTTTGGATTAACTTTATTAATAAATATTTCATCCATTTATGTACATTTATTACCTTTACTTTACTGTAAAAACCAATCTTTTTCAATGATTACTATGCTAGAGTGAGATTAAAAGTTTGAAAGAAGTAAAGAAAGTAATTTGTCTCATTAAACGGTGCTCTAAACTAATTAAACCTGCCTGTGTGTATTTAGAGAAAAGGCAGACGATTATTGAAGTTTAGGATGCATCTACGGTAACTCTCGTAACACCGTATGTAAATTATACACAGATAATGTTGCGACAAAATAAAGAAAAACAGTTCGGCTTATCAACTGAATTCTGAAGTGGACCTTTGACAATAACAAGAGAACTGTATAGTGTTTAAACACAACTATGATATCCATATAGTAAAGAATTTGGTATATATCATTGATATATTTAACTTGTTTCAAATATGTATATTATTTCAAAAACAAGCGGAGTATCTGCTGTATGTTTATTTTCGAATTTATCACAAACAAGTTGCAGACATCCAGTGCATAAGGTTCCTTAACCCAACATACCAATAAACATACTACTAAAAAGTAAGTTCCTGACACGCCCTCATCTACAAAATGAAGACTGTGGTTATTAAAGAAAATTGTATGACCCAATAATTCATTGAAAGATAAATAATTCTTTGTTTGTTTGTTTGTTTTGGAATTTCGCACAAAGCTACTCGAGGGCTATCTGTGTTAGCCGTCCCTAATTTAACAGTGTAAGACAGCTAGTCATCACCACCCACCGCCAACTCTTGGGTTACTCTTTCACCAACGAATAGTGAGATAGACCGTCACATTATAATGCCCCCACGGCTGAAATGATTATTTGAAATTAAGCACAAAGCTACACAGTGGGCTATCTGCCCACCATAGGTATCGAAACCCGGTTTCTAGCAGTGTGAGTTCGCAGACATGCAAGGAGAAAGAAAATGAAAAACACTCTTCAACCAGAAGTAAATCTAAAATGAAACGAATACAAAATGTATAGGTGTATATAAGGGGTGTGAAACAATTAAACAATATATTAGTACATATACACTGGTGTAAAACGACTAAACAGTGTATATGTATATACAGTGGTGTAAAAAGACTAAACGCCGATGTTCTATAGGCCCAGTCCCTCCAGTAGCAGAGAGGTATGTTTGTGGACTTACAATGCTAGTAACCAAATTTCGATATCCTTGGCAGGCAAAGAACAAATAGCCCGTTGTGTAGCTTTGTGCTTAACTACAAAACAAACAAACAAGACTTAAGATGAATAAACAAACAAATTAAAATCTTTTGATGACGAGAATTCCACTTGAAGTAATAATGTATTTCAGAACGTCTGGTATAGGTATTAACACTTTTACTGTAAAGGAGAGAACAACGTTTGCACCTTCCTAGATCATCTTCAGGTTAGCAAAGAAAGTTTGCAACTGACCACTACAGGACTCGTCTTAGGGACGAGAGTATCAACGGATATGAGATTGTTTACAGTTGGATGTTAGGCTATTAATTAGTATAGGCATAAAAGTGTTCCTTTACATTGGTTTGATTTTTATTTTAGTTGCTGTATAAGTAAGGCTTCGATTTTGCGTTTGTTTATATTTGTTTCTCTACTTAGTATCTAGGTGTTTACTATGGTTATGTTGTGTTTATTTGACTTGCAGTGTTCAAAAACGCGTGAAGGTGTTCTTTTTTGTGTTCTTTGAATCTGGTTTTTATTTTTCTGTTTGTTTCTCCAATACAGAAGTCTTAGCAGCTGTTACATTGTATTTTATAAATGATGTTAGTATTGTGTTTGTCAGTGAAGTTTTTTACACAATATGGATTTTAGTTTTGTACCTGGTTTTTGAATAAATTTGGTGTTTACTGGAATATATTACTGGGTAAATCTGATGTCTCCTGTTAGTACTGAATGTTGGATCCACATTATAACGCCCTCACGGCTGGGATGCGAGCATGTTTGGCACGACGCGGATGCGAACCCGCGACCCTCAGATTACGAGTCGTACGTCTTATCGCGCTTGGCCATGCCGGGCCAGATGAATAATAATATCTTCTTGTACAATTAAGAAAGTATAAAGGATTTGAAATTTAATAAGGCTCACATGTCAAAAGTTAACTGACTTTAGAACACACGAGGCAATAAGTTTCTCCTTGCTTTGAAGGTTTTCATATAGGCAGAATATTATTCGACAATAAACCAATCAGGTTAGATTCTCTGTTGTGTTTGTTCTAAAACTGACCCATAGGATGAAAAAAAAACAAACAGAACAACAACAATTATATCAACAAAGGCTTCAACCAACATAGTAGACTTGACATACTAGGTAGCATTGTGTATTTATGTTACTCTCACTGGCTGCTTCTCTAGAATCTTTTTCCTCCACTCTTATAGAGTACCACATACAGTTTATACATTGTTATATCTCCTGGTTAAAGAAACTGTTCTTGAATGGAGAATGCTGCTAGACAGGTACACACAATCACATGAAACATCATTGTCACTCAATTTTGCACATTAAGAATAGTAATATAAATGGAACACCTCTACTATTGGGAAAAGTATGGCTACCAACTGCCAGTGACAGACAAAGGGAAAAGTTTATTTGATAATTTTATAAATTGGAAAATACATCAGACTTTGTTTCAGTCTATGAATTCCTTGAACAGAATTAAAAACTGATTGACTTAAATTGTAATACTTCAAGACTATGAAAAAATGTCATATGGTAGCTGCCAATCAGTCCAAAAATTGCTCATCTATGATGAAACAGGAAGGTAGAATTTCAGTGATACTTAGAGAGTAAAAGATAGACAATGTATAATTGAACTGGATACTGCAGTTTAAGTCACACTTAAAATGTTCTCTACTGAGGTACTTAACACTTATGTTGTTAAAACAGTGAAATTTTCTGAAGGTGGTATAATGATGTGGGGAACATTCTTCTTGGAGGGTTATTTCTTTTGAAGAGTAAATAACTAATAATTTGAATCTGAATGTTGTTGACAGTTGTGTTTATCAACAAGCACTGTTCTCACTGTCCCTACTATGTGCAACAAACACTTTCATCAGCTAGTAAACACTAACCCTACAATATGTAACAAATATTGTTGTCAGTTAGCAAGCACTACATTACCCCTACCAAGTGTGACAAGTACTATCCCTACCAAGGCTAATGAGTACTGTTCTTAGTCTTTACTTAGCAAGCACTATCACTGCCAAGTCTAACTAGCATTATCCTACCTTAACAACAACTATCTCTTACAAGTGTAGTAGGCACTGTTCTGAGCTATCAAATAATATTCTTTCCAAGTGCAAGAAGCATTGTTCTCACCTATTGGCTACTATCCCTGTCAAGCACTGTCCTAATACCTACTAGCAAATATTATCCCGTACTTATGTCTGTCAGGATATTCAAATGGTTCATAATAACTTTCATTCTTGGAAAAAAAGGAAGTTCAAATGTGATATTCAATAAATTAGATCCTTCATGACTTTAAGCATTTATAGAATATCTAAGATCAGGGCTTGGAAGTTATTAGCTAAAAGAGAAAATGAGTTTATCATTAAAAAAATGTATACACACATACACATACAGACCAATTGAAATGTTTGGGTGTTTTAATACACAACAAAAGGATTTCAAATATACAAGATATCTCTCAACCAATTCTTGCATGATAGCACTATATGATACCAGATATTGCCAGTTAACACTCCTTGATGCCAGGTAATTCAACCTACTACTGGATGGTAATCAAATATTCATTTCCAAAAAAAAAAAAAAAAGTTTGCTTATATTATCTAATCATGCATGAAAATGTTAAAAAATTATGAGTTTCAATTCTGTTAATCTTTTACTATGCTCATTTCTTCTGAAAAATGGTAGCACATTAAAATTGATTTAAAGAAATATGTCTAACCTGAGAACTGTAGACCTCAAAGCATAGGCTGAGAATTTGTTTGTATATGTTGTTATGATAGGTTTTGTTAAGCTTCTTTATTATTTGTGAAAAGTTTTAAAAATGCCAAGTAATGCGATTTTCCCCACTCTTAAATTTTAAGAAAGTTTTCACACTGATAAAAAATGGATTGCTTAGTGTAAGTTTTTTAATATTATAAATTTTTTATTAAAAGTTTCATATTACTACTGTTTTATTCAGTTAGCAACTAAAGTGCTCAACTGGTACTCCAAATGTCTAACTAAACCATGTTTATAAATAAGCATGGCCTTGTTGTATTCTCCAAAATCTTCGTTTAAACAAGTGTAACAGAATGATAACTGTAAAGTTCATAACTTTTTCACACCAAAAGGTATCGCATAAGAATAAAACCCTTAACTTTGCAAAAATTTAAGTGGGAGTTAGAAGAGAAATTGAGTTTGGGAAGCTCTCCACTGCCCTATCCTCTATGGAAAGGATATACCTGTTACTGTCATTATTTAACAGAAAATAATTGTCAAAATAAACTTTTCAAAATAAACAAATGAGCTTAACTAGTCATTGCATTACAAAAAATCTCTAAACTTGCCTGAAATTTAATATATCAAGAATGGATGTATCAAATAGGCATTTACAGAATAAATATATGCAAGTTTAGGTACTAGGTTGTTTGCATTGGAAGCAAGTTTGAGAATTCATACCTTAAATAGTTTCTGTTACATATGACTGAGTGATTTTAATTTTCTACAGCTTTCCCCAGTGGCTCTACAGTAAGTCTGAAGGCTTATAATGCTAAAAACTGGGTTTTAATACCTGTGGTGGGCACAGCTTAACTTTGCACTTAACTACAAATAAACAAATTTCCTATATCTTCCCAATATTTCTGAAGGAGATACAAAATATTGTAAGAAGATATTAATTAGTTCCCATGCACCATATATGGTAAATTATTTTATCATATAATCATTGCAAATTGCATCTTACAAATTTTCTGTTCTTCTTAAATTTCATTTCTCAGTTATATTTAACCACAATACACATATCTCTAACATCACTAATTCTATAAATAAATTCACTCACAAATGTATTTATCTAAATAAAACTGAATAAAAAACCAGCTTTTTTCTTAACTTGCAATGTTTACATCACACACAAAAACCAGAAGCTCAAGCAATTCCACAGATACAGACTCTATATTCAACACAGCCAGTAGAACACATGGCACTCAAGCATCTAATGTAATCACTGGGAGAAACAAAAAAAGATATTTATACTGTATATTATATTTTAACATGTGACAACACTGATAAATTTATTTAATAAAATCTTCAATGACCATATTTGAGTTCAGAAAGTAGTGTTAAATTTTAATGTTGGGTTATCTGACATAAAATTGCTAATTAGATATTTTCACATAATTTCAGCAAAAATAAACAAATCTGATAGATTACACAAAATAACATTTTTTATCAACAATATGTGATCTCTGAGTTGATATTAATTACAGCTAAAAATAAGCCCTGAATGATTTTTCCATATACTATTTATCTTAAAATCGGTATTAATATTTATTAAAGCAATCAGTGCTCTAGGTAATAATTTTTTGTGAATTTCCTTCATAAAATGAGATTTATACAAGAACTGGTTTAGTGGTTTCTAACAAGTTTCAAATTGTTAAAACAAATACACCACCTGATAAGCATTCATAACATAAGTAGCTCAGTAATTGGTATCTAGCACTTTGCCCCTGAAGAATAAAGGTCCACCTTTCAAAATACTTGGATTATACGGTTTGCAAACTATTAAATGTTCCAAGTGTCTTTGATCAAACATATGTACAGAGAGATCAACACCTTTCACAAAAATTTATATATGTTAGCATGTATTTCTAAAACTATTATCCGAATTAATAATGGACTCATATTTTTCTCATTTCTCCAGAATAAACATTTATATCTTTGTTAATCCTTCACTGGTGAACAGAGTGCACTGTGCTTAAGTCACATGCAGCATCATAACTATTAATAAATAAATTTAAAAAAATATCTTAACATCAGCCCTTATCATTGACATACTTATCAGGCTTTCTATTAAACTCACTTAAACTACAGTAGCCTCCACAACATCCAAACAACCTACAATGTTGAAAATGAAAGCTCAAAAATGACAAATATTCAGGTTTCAGTAAATTTTGACTTCATCCATTACCTAGCAGTTTGATCCTGTGTTTACCATGAGCTTGCTATTTTTATTTCTGTATTAAAGCCTTCTTAATAACCACCCAAGGTTATTACAGAGTTAATTAAATACAGTAAACATTTAACATAACATAATGTTTAGGAACAACAAGAAACCTGTTAGACCACTGTGTCTGTCCTATCCTCTAAACTATTATAATTTTTTTTAAATTCTCAAAGCAAGACCTTATAATTCATATAGTTATCAAGCTTTTTCTTAAACTCACTTAAATTCACTGCCTCTACAACAAGGCAACCCACTTCAGAGACCAGCCACCCTGTTAAAAACAATAAAAATGTCTTAGTTGAAGATGACTTCTGTCTTGTCAAAAATTCATATTTGTATCCCTTATTCCTGCTATTCTCACTGTTAAGTATTACAAAACACCTCAATCAAATCCTCTCTAAGATCTTAAGTTTCAAAAATCTTATTCTTTCCTCATATAACAACCCCTCCCTCCATCCCAGGCATCATTCTAGTAACTCTCTTGTGAACCTTCTCCAGCAGTTCAGTGTCCTTCCTAAGGTAAGAATCCGACAAACTGGACACAATACTTCAAATATGGCCTAATTAGTGATCTATAGGATGAAATTATAACTACTTTAGACTTGTATTAAGCATTTCTACAGCTACAACCTAAACTCCTATTTGTGTTAACAACAGCAATAACACAGAACTTGGATGGTTTAAGAAACTGATCAACCATTACAATAAGACCATTTCTTTTATGACCCTGTTAAAGTTATTCCCATCTAAATTATACTTGTAATTTAAATTACGATATCCCACACGAATTATCTTGCATTTATTATAATTAAAACCCATTTGCTATTTATTTGCCCAACTTAATAAAAGATCTAAATCCTTTTTTTAATAAACAGCAACCTCTTCACAGCCAATAACACCTAAGATCTTAATATCATTTGCAAATTTAAGTAATTTATTGACTATTCCTTCATCTATATCACTGGTGAAAATAAAAAAGACCAAAGGTGCTACAAGTGAACCCTGAGATATCCCCCGCATGCAACGTTAATCCAGTTTGATTGAACTCCATTTGTAACAACCCTTATTCTTCTTCCATACAGCCACTCTTTTATCCAGTTTGTTAACTCATCTCCTACACCTAGAGAGTTAATTTTTTAAAAGCCTTTTATGGGACCCTTTTCAAATGCTTTCTTAAAACATAGATACACCAGATCTATAGCATTACCCTCATCTACATGAGCAGTAATCTTTTCAAAAAAGTCAACAGGTTTGTAATGTAAAATTTACCCTCAGTGAAACCTTACAGACTAGCCAATAAAATTCTAAACTTTGTTAAATGATTTTGCAAGGCATCTTTTTTCAGCATTTCCAAATCGTTTCCCACAACTGATTTAAGGCTAATGGATCTATAGTTACTGGAACAATTTTTATTACCTCCCTTGAAAAGAAGAATGACATTAGCTATCCACCAATCCTCTGGTACCTGCCCACTATTCAAGGACTTACAAAAAACAGTAGCAAGTGGCTCACACATTCAATCCTTAATCTCCTTCAAAACCCTTGGGTATTATCTGGCCCAAGAGACTTATTTTCCTTTAAACTTTCCAATTTTTTCTTAACTAGCTCAAGTTAATGCAATTATCTTGTTTCCATTTATCAACTGTTCAAGATGTTGAACACTGCTCAAATCTTTGTCAATAAAAACTAAAGAAAAAGCAAAATTTAATTAACAAACCATCTCATAATCATCAGATACTAGCTTTCTTTTATCATCCCTCAAGAGTCCTACCTCTATTCTAACATTTTGTTGACCCTTAATGTACTTAAAGAAATCGTTACTGATAATTTTTACATTTTCAACAACCTTTTCTCATACATCTTTCTGATGTCCTAATTTCCTGTTTGACCTGACCAACTTTCTTAAACTTCTAAGTCTCCTATCATATCAGTCAATTTAAATTTGTTATGTTTCTCTTCAATTTTATCTCTTGCAATCTTTGTGACCCAACCTGTTTTTTTAGCTACCCTATTATTTCCATAAGGGATACATTTACCTTGAATATTTAAAAGTTTATTAAAAAAAATCCACATTTGATCACTGTCTCCAAGTAACTCAGCTGTACAATTCACAACAGACTTTTTTTAAATAAAATATTTTAAAATGCTCGTTTTTGTATAATAATCTTGTTGAAAGTCAAAACCCAAAGCTAAGTGAACTTCTACCATTATGAGCTCCAACAAACTTTAAACATTCTATAAGAAGACGTATTGAAAACGTGTTTTCTGATGCAAATGAATCAATAGTTTGTAAGTCTTTTGTCAATTTTGTAATATTCATTTTATTGTGAACTTCTTTGTGTGAGAAAAATATAATTACAAATATTCATATGACTTCAGAGATACACACTCACATGTTGTACAGTCCTACTTGTACAACTTTATTTTTACCATTTATCAAATTAAGTTTGCATTGTACATACGTTTTATAGGTTAAGTTTTATAACTATAATTGTTCACACTTTTTTACTGGAACAGCCCTCACATACATACATAATATACATATATATAGAGAGACAACGTAGGTAACTTGCATAAAACTTTGGCAGAAGTTAGGACTGATGAAATACTTATCCTTACACATACCGGTAAACATGTCTCATTTACCAGCAGTGCTACTAATTACGAAGGCGTAAGCTTTTTCATCTGTGTACTCAACTGCGTTTTCATATGGTCAGGTACTACATACACAGGTCTAAAACTTGTCTTGTCTCTGGACGTAAAACTAAAACTACGGACTTGTAATAACAGTGGAAATGATGTAAATTATATTCTAAAAGTTTCAGTTTACTCAACTTCCCTTACAGTTTTTATTTTACAGATAAATTGAAATTTAGAATACAACAAATATTTTTCTATGGCATAATGTTTTCAGTATTTTCAATAAATACTCAGAAAAATACGAATTTTATAGTTTGATTAACTAGTTTTACAATATTATGACACACAAGCTCAATAGATTTCTCCCTTTATATACCTATTGTGCAATATACTTCTTGGTTGCAAAACAATTATTATTTTACAGTTTTATTTATAGAATTCTCAACTTAGAAGCATAAACAAGAAAACAAAGCAACAGTTCAATGAAGAAAGTATATTTACCTAAATATTCTTGTATTCAGATAAACATTTCCACTTTCAAATTTCTGTCATAACATTTGTTAACGTTATGGATGGCCTCTAAAACAATTTTTTGTGACTTTTCAGATAATGGGTTATATTCTCAGTAAACCTTAACATCAAATACGCGTATTTTACACTGTTATTTTCAGATTTAATTTTAACCCTATACACTAAGAGAAACACAATAAGCTACTTATCCTCTATCTATACATCATATATAATTACAATGGTGTTCTGGGCTCTATTAATGATTTTTTAATGTAGAGGGCAGCAAAGTGCCAGTATTGCACTGAGATAAAACATTGAGTTGATTATAAGATTGTGTGTTTTTATCCACAGTATAATGGTTCATGGAATGACTCTAAGTTTTTCAAGTACAAAATTTTAGCTCATATCTCTTTCATCTCTTGACCAATTTAAGATCTAATTACAGTTTTGGACTCAGGAGGTCAAACCCCTTTGAGGGATGTATTTGACCACGCCCAAGGTCTCATACATTAATTTACTCTAATCTAGTCTAAAATAATTTTATTTTGAGGGTAGTCTGGTAGAGATCCTGATGTGGAGAATAATATTCTCACTGGAGAAACGCATACACATGGAATAACACATAAATGTTTCTCCTTTCCCAAAATCCCAACAGTGGTTCATCACTGAGTCTGAGGGCTCACACTGTTAGAAAATAGGTTTCGATATTCATGGTGAGTACAGTGCAGACTACCCATTGTGTAGCTTTGTGGCTTCCCACAAACAAACTATTTGCAAAGAATGAAGTCGAAACTTTAATGAATTTTGCAATACCGGATACATTTCAAACTAATAAAATGTTAAAAGTTATGAAAAGAAGAATATATATATATATATATATATTTTGTGTGTGATGTGGGAGTTGTATTGTAAATGTGCAGAATGTATAACAACACCTTCCCATATCTGAAAAAAACCTAAAGCCTCATGTATTATAAGTATATAATTTATATCGATAACTATGAATACATAAAGCTTTTGACGTATCACATGAAATTTGATAAATAACAGATGTGATCTTTGTGAGGTCCACAAAAGTATACTTTATGTCTTTCATTATAATTGCATCAGTGAATGAAACATTGTTTAAATAAAACTTTATCATTCCTTTTCTGAAGCTGTGATTTTCTGAATCACAGTGGACCTCCTCCAATATGACTTTCTTGAGGAACGTATCCTCCGTGTTGGAGGAACTCAATACCTTACAGGATTAACAGTGGTACGGGAATACACAGCAGCTTTAAGTCTCCACTTCTATAGGAAGTTTTTACATAAAAATGAAAAGCCCTACCTGTATAGGAACTAAAAACGTAAAATCATAAACGTAATAACATTTACACGTGATATCCTGCACCTGTAAATGAAAAATACGTAAAATGAAATAATACAGAACTTAATTTCATTGTAATATTTACTTATGAATGATGAATATTATTTGTTGCTGAGAACAAGACTTGTGATGATAATAGATTTGGATAACTCGGTCTCAGACTCTAATGAATCAGATGTAGACGTCGATAACATGGATTCAGAAGACATTACATCAACTGACTTGGGTTTCATAAAGTCAGTAATTTCTACTGTTTGGCTTTCCTCTTCAAGTCTCTCAAGGTTTCTCTGTAGGATACTGGAACATCATTAAACCCTCTTTTACAGTTAATGTTTCTTTCCATTACAAGATCTTGTCTACATCCATTACTACAACCACATCTGTTCACGACTTCAGACTAGAGATGATACCAGCATTCATTTATGGTATATGGTTCTACCTCGTCCCATGACATTTTTGGAATATCGATACAGTCCTTAATGTTATAAGCTTTCCAAAATTTGATTAAGTTTTCAAAAACATCGTAGTGCATAGCCTGTTGTAGACATTCATTGTATAGTAAGACTTAAATATCTTTATTACTCCTTGGTCCATTAGTTTAAGGATGGCTGAATTGCAGTTTGTCAGAGTCATGTAGAAAAGCCTTATCTAAAATTAGAAGAACCTTAAAGTCGAGGTTCTTCTTCGCCAAATATTCTTTAACCTTATGCACAAAATTATTTGAATTACATCATAGTTATCCAAGTCTTTTGATCTGAACACCAAACAAGAGTCAAAAGCGAATGGGTTTGCGGAACGATGCACGAACATAGGTTTGCATTTAAAGTCACACAGTGCGTTCCCTCAAAAAAGCAAAGTGAGTCTATCCTTGAAGGATTTAAACCCGGATGCTACCTACTGCATCTTATTGTCCATTTTCTTCATCTTCTTCGGCCCAGCATGGCCAGGTAGTTAGGGGCACTTGATTCGTAATCTGAGGGTCGCGGGTTCGAATCCCCGTCACACCAAACACGCACGCCCTTTCAGCCTTGGGGCATTATAATGTGATTGTCAATCGCACTATTCATTGGTAACAAAGTAGCCCAAGAGTTGACAGTGGAGAATAACTAGCTGCCTTCACTCTAGTCTTACACTGCTAAGTTGGGGATGGCAAGTGCAGATAGCTCTAGTGTAGATTTATGCGAAATTCAAAAATCAGACAAACAAACCAAACTCGTATTCTTATAAAAGAGCCCTGTCTTTTAAACACCTGTTGAGAGGTGTAGCCTTTTTCTTTAATGAATACAACAAATCATGGCCGGAATCATGCTGCTGCGTCGCTAACTGGTATCCGCAGTACTTCCACTTTCATTGGAGACTACGTATTCATACAAGCTACGCTATCAACAACAGTCTTTTTGCTTACTTGTTTATTGTTCCACACATTTAACAATTTCTTCATTTTTTCCAAGAAAGGATTTCTCCAACGCACTTGAAAACCTTAGTCTTATAGCCTTAGCACTTTTATTTTCACTCTTCCTAATGGTACATGTGGAAGATTCATTCAAGACATATTTCCAGCCTTTGGTTGCTACACTCATCCCGCTTTATAACTCATTAAGGATCTGAATTTTCTCAGCAAATGTCATAACACTTGGAGATGCATTACGTTTCGATCCCATACTGCTGAGGCTAATCATGAAAAATGGCGAAAATTAATTGACGTTACGACACTGAACTTAGCCCAATCACTTAGACACCTGGTAGGGATTAAGTGACACTCGTGAAGCTGAAGGTTGTTTATTTTTATCCTTACAGGTATTCTTCATTGCCCATGTCATAAGATTTTTATGTTTTACATTCATATTTATTATTAAACGATTATACTATGCAAAATTGTAAGTACAAGAGAATATTTTGTCATTCTTTCAATTTTATGGAGTTAATTGTTCCACGCCGTTAGAGAATGTACATTTCAACACTATTATAATACTTTAGTAATCCCTGCTGACAAATGAATGACTCAGGATGAGAATACTCATCATTCTATAGAATTCTCATATACTTGTACCAAGGGCATGTTATAAGGGTTGAATGAACCTACTGTTCAAATTTAGGATCTGATATAACTGTAATGGTAACCCATGAAGTGTCTTAACTACGTAGAAAGAAGCTAGCATGTGGTACAAGTATATGCTATTTGTATTTAGAAGGTTTTAGGGATCACAGAAAAGAAATTTAAGATTTTTAAGATGAAAAAGTATTTTTAATTTTAGCATGGAATTTACTTTGCACACGATTTGTTTGTTTTTGAATTTCGCACAAAGCTACTCGAGGGCTATCTGTGCTAGCCGTCCCTAATTTAGCAGTGTAAGACTAGAGGGAAGGCAGCTAGTCATCACCACCCACCGCCAACTCTTGGGCTACTCTTTTACCAACGAATAGTGGGATTGACCGTCACATTATAACGCTCCCACGGCTGAAAGGGCGAGCATGTTTGGCGCGAAGGGGATGCGAACCCGCGACCCTCAGATTACGAGTCACACGCCTTAACACGCTTGGCCATGCCAGGCCATTTTGCACACGGACTATTGAAAACAAATATTCAATATATTCACGGGGAAAACTACTATTTTATTTCATTAAAAACATTTTACTAAAAATACGTTGTTGTTTTTTGTATGTGAAATACTTATAATATTAAATGAAAGACTGACAAATTTCGAAAAGATATCCACGAAGTTAAAAGTATTAAGTCTATAAAGACTAAAATGACGTTAAGTGCTCATATGTTTAAGTGTTTGGGCGAACTGCGCATAATCGAATTTTCCGTGTTCGGTCGATAATTATTTGCTCTAATTTTTTGTGTGTGTAGGTGAATCTGCAGGGGCGTAGATCCTGGGGGTATGGGGTATACATCCCCCCCTTCATTTTAGGTGGGGGGTATGGTGCATACAATCATCCCCTCCCTACAGTTTGGTCTGTTTAATTATTTTATTGTATCACAGGCCTACAAATTGTGTGTTTGTTCTTGTGATTCTCGTATTCTTACCAATCGAATTAAATAATTAGGCCTAGATGTAGGCTTTTTTCAGTACTCGAAATGTACATCTTTAATACAGGCGTGCTTCTAAGCTTTTCGATCTAAGTGATAATTCGCAAGTATCAGTCAGTAGGCCTATGTATACATGCAAGTATTGTGGCAACAAGGTTACTCTGTGACTGCATGTTCACAGCTTTCAGGTTTACATAATCAGAGATTACCAATTTGCAAATTGAACCAGTCCATATAAGTGGTTGCAAAAATCATCCCCCCATCGGGTGTAAAAAATCTACGCCCCTGTGGATCTGTATCGGACGAACCTGTGTTGTAGAAGGTTTTACTGTATTTATTAACAATAGAAAGAAAATTAATTTATCCTCTGTCAAGCGTCTAGGATTTGCACTCATTATTTGAATACGATTTTATGCGCGAATCCTCAGATAAAAATATGTGTATGTAGTTTTATTCTATCACGTGGAAACAGTTGATTGTGAGAAACCTAAAGCGCTTTCTAACTAAATCTCGTGCATGCGCAGTAAATACAACTACAATGTGAAAACATTTTATATTTACCAATAGTTTTACCAGACAGTCATTCAAGACCATTCAATATATGCCCGGATTGAGCAGAAATCAAACAAACTCTTATCAATTTAGTGGTTTAAAATTTCTGAAGTGGAAACTTAACTGTTTGCATCTATGCAAATTTTTACGATTTTCTAAGTGTATGTAAAGTTACACATTTGTTGTATGTACAAAGGATAGATGAACACAAAACTACTGCTAGAATATAAACAATGTAGTTTGTTGTTTTTTAACATGCAAACCAGACACTCTTCCCAACTATTCTCGTTTGACATCTACCTGAAGCTCCTAAGTTGAATCAGCTAATTGTCTCAACGTGACTGCTATAAAATAATGTTTATCAAGGATTTTCTACGTTTCGAAATCGTGGTCTTTGTTAGAATGGTCATGGTTTATGCCTGAATATAAATATGCATACAGAAAAGTGCGCCATATAACATTGAAATTTTAAAGTAATACTATAAGTTTATTTTTTTATTTATGTTAAAGTGATCTCCCTCATCAAACAAACAATTGTCAAATATTTGAGCTAAATTGCTTCAGTACTCTATAAGTCACGCATGGTCAGAAGTTTGTATTTTGAATTTCGCTCAAAACTACACGAGAGCAGTCTGCGCTAGCCTTCCCCAACTTAGCAGGATAAGACTAGAGGGAAGGCAGTTAGTTATCACCACCCCCCGCCAATTCTTGAGCAACTCTTTTACCGACGAATATTGGGATTGACCGTAACATTATAACGCCCACACGGCTGAAAGGGCGCGTATGTTTGGTGTGACGGGGATTCGAACCCGCGACCATCAGATTACGAAGTAAGTGGTCTGACCACCTCACCATGCCGGGTCTGTTCAGAGAGAGCTTGGAGAAACAAACCACAATGAAACTTTAGTCACGTAAATCTTGTTAACTTTCGGCAGTCACCCGGTCTCAGTCAACGTTTTTTAGTTATAAGACAGAAATGTTTTACTTTAATTTTTCCTGGTATGGAAAATTAAAATCAGCAGTCAAAATAGATAACAAGTGAAATGTAGTTTGACAGTTAATATTATAGTTTCCGTTCTTATTAAGCAACTGAAACATGTGGGCCTCTAAAGCTTTGCAGTTAATAAAACTTTATAATTGATTAATAATAACGCTCATTAAACGATTAAAGTCAACTAATCGATTATTGTCACATGAGAGTAGAATAATTGGAATAAATGAAATATTAATATAGTAAACACTAGTTTTAATTAGTTGATTGTTTACGTGACGTTGATCAATTTTGTCGTAATTTAGATTAATCATTTATAATTATCTTGAGTGACACTAGTCGAAGTAATGTTTTCAAGAGGAGTATTCAAGTTTAGTTGACTTCTATATTGTATTGACAGCGTGTGTTATCAGTTGGTTACGTGGGCGTAGGCTTTAATCTCTCTTTTTCTCATGTATGATCCATATCCAATTACTTCCGTGTTATTCCGGTTTATTCTATTGTTCCTTCCAGCTCGATGAACTATTGGCAAGTTCTTATAAGTCTATTATACTTCTGAATTCTAACTTTCGTTTTTCCAATGTTTCACAGGAGATTGTGTAATTTTCCTCCCTTCTCCTTTGGGTCTTTAGAAGGTTTAGTATGTACTGACTGTTGTTGTTTTATATTGTAGTTTATTGGTAATACTGTTATGATTTTCTTTTGTTATCTGTATGCTTTCAGACAGGTGAAATTTTTCTCATGTTTGTCGTCTTTATCATAGATGGTCCATTATTAATTAAGGAAGGTACTTGTTATGTGTCTTCGTTCCATCTGCTTAACTTCTTTTGTATTACAAATCTTGGCCATTATCCTGGTGAAGCAGTTTGATTTATCGTCGCGGTATCGACGCATATCTATTAGTTTCTTATAGTATAATAACTTATATGTCTTAGTTATTATCGTGTCAATGAATGAGAGTTCGTTGTTTTCTATTTTCATTGTGAATTGTATCATGTTCAGGTTTTTTCATGAGCTTGTCTGAAGTGTGTGACCATGTTACAGATGGGTCAACAACATCATCGTACAGATGTATCATCAACATATCTGACCCATATTTTGTTCATGTTCTGCATAGAACTTGATGAGTAATAGTGATAGGGCTGAATCCACAGCTAGACCTTGTTTTGTTCGTATTAGAGTTAGAAGTGGATTTGTTGAAACATAATGTTTTGAGTTCTGTTATTGTAGAGACTCAGTTGTTATGTTCCTCGGGGGTTATGTTATTTTCAAGCTGTTTACGGATAATCTGTAGTTTCAACGGACTGATACGTTAGTGAAGAGAGTGAATATGTTAAAGTTAATCATTCGTGAGATTATAGTGGTTATTCTTATAATATGTACAAAGTTGGTTAAATTTTGAACATATGAGAATGTTTTACCTGTTAGCGACGATGTTATATCAATCAAATATTTAATGATAGAATTGCGCTTTGAATTTTTGGAATAAATTTGGGATTCTTTTTGATAACCAAATAAGATTGAAAGAGAACAGCAGGATCAACCATAAAGTTTATTTTGGAAACTGGGCAAAGAACTTAATAATACTAAGAAGTGTCGTCATTTCAATGGTTCTGTAAAAAACACTTAAACGTCAGCCAGACCAAGGAAACCCAATGGGATTTGTTATAAGGTAAAATGATATTAAGACTTAATAAATCAGTTTTGAATATGATATTACAGCTAGACTGCCTCCTTTCTGTTTAAGCCCTTGCTAGCTATTTATTGTAGGAGTTAAATATCTATCTTAAAATTATAGATAACTTACAGCACAGTTAGGCGTAAGAAAAACTATATTGATTTTTCTGCGGGAGGAAGAATGTTCAAGCGAGTGGCCATGATTGTGAAGCAGCCATTAATTCTACAAATTATACAATATGGTCATTAGGTATAATTAGTTTCACGAGGCATTGCCAAAGAAATATATTCCTCCAAGGACACAATGTTAACTGCAAACAAAATAAGTGATTACCAAAGTTTTTGGTGTCTTAAGGTACTTCTTAATGTCATTGGATGGTATGTGTACCTCCATGCGGGAATATAGATAGTTAAGCAAGGAAAAATGAATTTGTAAAACACATCCGGGAAAGCTAGTACAAAAAGAAACAGGATATGTTCTACATTACAAAGACTTGGGCAGGAAAACCGTGTGATCACATGGATTCTGATTGGTCAAAACGTTTAGCCAGAATTGTAGGTTTGAATGTCATGATAGCTATCATCTTGACCAAATAACACTGATACAGGCTTACAAGTACTTACATGTATAGCACTTGAATTTCCCAGTTCTCCGAGTCTCACGCTTGACAAATAGCCAACTGTGCTGTCCACTGTTGACAGTACTACGACAACAGCTAATACAGATTTCCTCGAACATAGCCAAATTCCCTTTACGACTGTCTGGTTGTTACACATATGGACTGAATGGAAAATAACGGAAGTGAAATTTCAAATATTGGGTACTACACGAATAACTGGAACAAACTAGCCACCTCATAAGCGCCAACCTCTACCTTTCGACCAAACTAATCTATTACCACCAACACGTTTCTCTACACACTTTTCAGATAAATTTAAAACAGACCAAAAACAACTAAAATTACTGTCATACAAGTCTTACTACCTGTCTCTGGCTGTTTCCAGATTATACATTTTCAACTTTACTTTTTATTGAAACAACTAGTAACGGATCCACCTTACTTCGAGTTATTAGGCTTATACTGTATGTATTCTGAACCTACTTTAGCATTATACCTTATAAACTTTTATTGTTCCTATACGAAATACAGTCTGTTTTAAATTCCACTGACTTGTCCTCCAAAAGAAAACTTCAATAATAACTAAATAATAAAAAACCTCTTTAATTAACTGAGCTCCTAAATCACAAAACAATCTTTTTTCAATTTTGTAGTTCATACATTTCATTTTATACTTTCACTACTACTATAATTTTATTGTTAAGTAACATCATATAAAAGCCATTGTTGGAACGCATTGTTACCAAAATACACTGGCCTTTCTATATATTAGAAGTGGTTATATAGGGAACCACTTCTTTTCTATGTGACGTTTTTTAGCTTGCATTATTAAAAAGATGCGCATGCACGTGAATGAGATACGCAATACTCAGGTACACGCTCTCAGGATCCACTTAGTGTGGGTGTGACATTTCAGGTTTTTCGGTTCTTTCTCTTGAAGATATGGTGGTCACAGACACGCACTTTATTCTGTTTGGTTTTTCGCTAGCTTACCTCATTGAAAACATGCGCACACTCATGCACATTTAAGGCTCACTTAGTATGTGTACACAATGTCAGTTTTCTAAGTTCTTTGCTCTTGCAGCTATAGTGGTTACATATATATTCTCTTCTTTGTGGTTTTTGCTTGCTCACCTCACAAAAATATATGCACGCAAGCGCGCACGTTATTAAGTAATAATACACAGGTGCACATCCTCAGTATCCACTTATTATGTGTGCAATATTTCAGGTTTCTAGGTTCTTTCTTCTTAGAGTTATGTCAATCGCACACAGACACACTCTTTTAGTGTTAAAAGATTTTAGTGTTTTAGTATTATTATTTAGTGTTTAAAAAGCGTTAATTAAAACTTAATTCTGCTTGAAAACCTCGGAAAACGGTCCAGAACCATTTTTACCGCAATTTTAAGAAATGGGAAAGAAATCCACTCAGTGTCGCTTACAAGGATCTGTGGTTATAATATAAACTTTTTCTCCATAAGATCTTAGTCAAGCTCAGACATCCTGAACGTCAAGAATGCGATAAGGTGAAGTGCTCAAAAATCTCTTTACTCAGAGTAGTGTTAGATTAGTAAGAAGGAAGAAAAGACGTGGTGTATCAACATCTTATAATAGGTCATATTTTAGAGTATGTTGCAGCTATACACTTAAAATGTAACCATGTTTTAACAATTATATGTGCATACAATAGCATACTGTTGAGTGTTATTACAGATTATTTGTGTTAACTTTGGCTAATGAGTTCGCCATAGTATCGTGTTTTAACCTTACCAAAATTGTAAGTGATGGAGTTTGATTTTTATAAGCGTATTTCTCTTATAATTATGATGAATGAACTGTATTTTATACTGTGCCAGTAGCAGTCATGTATGCATTTGTATTTAATCCAGTTAAATGAGCTTATATGTTTGTTTCTTCTAAATAGTATTATCTTCTCATTATTTCCTTTAATTTTACGGCCCGGCATCGCCAGGTGGGTTAAAGCATTTGACTCGTAATCTGAAGGTCGCAGGCTCGAATCCCGGTCGCACCAAACATGTTCGTCCTTTCAGCCGTGAGGGCGTTATAATGTGACGGTCAATCCCACTATTTGTTGGTAAAAGAGTAGCCTAAGAGTTGGCGGTGGGTGGTGATGACAAGCTGCCTTCCCTCTACTGCTAAATTAGGGACGGCTAGCACAGATAGCCCTCGAGCAACTTTGTGTAAAATTAAAAAAAAAACTCTTAATTTTTATTTATTGCCTTTAGACATGTTGGTTCATGTATTTATATAAATCTTAAGATTCTTTTGTTTTTTATGCAATAATTTATATATATTTGAGGTATTGAAAGTATAATGTCTAGGGTGATGAACTACCTGTGTTCTAATAAAGGTATGATGAAGTAAGATAAGTAGGCTGATGATAATTTGAATATCACTGTGCAAGTAGCTCGGCTGTACCCCTATTTTTGTGGTGTAAAATATTATGCTTATATTGCTATAAAGCAGCTGTTTATGATATTTAACATTTTATACATAGTCTACATACCTCTGATGGCTTGAAATGGTCACATGCAATGACTTTTGTTAACGCTTTGCAATTGGAACACTGAAGCTGTATTGCTACTGTTAGGTTTTGTAGGCAGGATTCTTCACAGTAGGTGTCTGTGACTTGTTGGCGATAAATTTCACCAACAAACAAATATCAACACAGTTCATTTGTTTTAAATAATATATTAAAACAAATGAAACGTATATACAAATTTTCTTTACACTGTTAGTTCTTGCAATTGTATCTAATCATCTCTTTTTCGTCAAAATCCGTAAAGAATGGTCCAGTTATTTTAGAATATAATTAATAATACAAATTGTTCTTCTATGTTTTGTTATTAAAATACAGTCTCTGATAATTTCATTTTAAAAATCGCCACCATACGTTCTTTACCTCAAAATTCACAATAACGCAGTCTAGATCTAAATAATAATCTTTCGACATGTATTTATATCCAGACAGAGATCTAGAACATTCCACGCAATACTAGATATACTGATGTAATAATATTCAACTAAGAAAAAAATATATGACTTACCTTAAAATACTGGATATTTTAAAATTCTTTTTAACAGTTTTACAATGTTCCCTTTACTATTTCAAAATAGCTTATGTAAATTTGTAAAGTCCAAGCCAAGACATTGTTTCCAGTGTTTCCCTAAAAAACCAATGCTATAATATTGAAAACAAATCTAATATTAATGTTAGCATGCTATGCGTTGATCAACAACAAGCCGAAGGTGCAAGTGCAGAATGTTGTTCCACAAAGAATTACTTTAAGAAAAGAGTAACCATTCCTTTTCATGACCACATTATGATTGACAGTTACTTCTAAATTGGTGCTGCTTGCTTTACATGTTCATCAATTCTGAAGTAAGTACACTGAAACTCTTTACTAAATTGTCACGAAGTTCATGATTATGTGAACGTTCGGCATCTAATCTCCACCGATTTAATAATTAATTACCTAAAGTTTATCCAAACTGACAAAAGACGGGGTGCCCTAGCTTTAATACATAATCATTATAACACTGCTATCAACAGTGAAACTGTATGTTAGCTATTTACAGAAAAGCACCCCAGAAGAATGAAGTATGCTAACATGTTATTTCAGTAGTATATACGTGTACGTACATGACACCCCGTAACTGAAATAGCTAATATACTATTATTCTATAGAATTGCTTACATTAAAAATATAATTTAATAATTAATAACTACTCTGTATGTAGATAGTACACTGCTTTACTATAATAAAACATACATATTTATGCTAATTTCTAATCTCATGCAGACCCCGTAGTATGTGATTTGCATACTGATTGTGCTTTTCAGAATTTGTGCTGACTTTTCACCTCGCAAATTATAACCCTTCTTTGAAACATTTTGCGTACGGACCTGAACACACACTTATTTACCAGCCTGACACAAGTTTCCTGTAAAATATTTGAAAAGGTTAATCATAGTACCACAACTGCACTTTTGTTTGTTTAACAAATGTCAGTATAACAAGGTTTAACTGAAAGCGATTTTTTTTTTCAGCAAGCCAAGCATATCGTATTATCTTTAATATATTAGTACTTCATACGTCACCAGTTTAATCCCTGCAGGCATTTGTTAAACATTGATTAAAACGTTAGGCCAATAGAAAAACATGTAACATCGAGAAGACAGATTAAGTTTTATTTATTTAGTGAGTGATGTTTTTATTTTACTAATATTGTGGTTTAATACACTATTAATCCAGGTATACGAGCATCACGGGGATGGAAACAAATTACAGCAGATAAGTGTTAATAGTTTTCCATAGTTTAAAATATTTTTCATTTTATAATGATGCTTTTTTCTGCTTTATTTGAAGTAACAGTCTCACAACTAGCTGTAGACAGTGACTGGTAGTTTTACATTGAAACTTAGTAGGATCCTCCGGTGGATCAGCGGAAAATTTACGGACTTAACAACACTATAATATCAAACTAATAGGTTTGAGAACTGTAATGTGGTTTTACTCTTCCAATTAGTCTAATTTCACGCTTAAGGCTTTTAAACACAGGTTCAGTTTAATAAGATGATGTAGCCCACAATTGCAGGAATCCTTCTGTAAAGCCTTCTTATAAAATGAAGAGCAACTGTCCTGTATCTACAACATTATTTGTTTGTGGCCTTGTTTGAAAATGTAAAATTATTGGTGCAAGAAAATGCTCTCTTTTTTTTTTTTTTTTTTTACTGTACAATAAAGTTGGAAAAAATATTGTGTATGCTTTACTCGGTAATTACTACGTGTATAATAAGTACTTAAGAAACTGTTTTTAAACATGTATTAAATATGTTCACATAAGCATAAATTTTTAGATATTAGATTTTTGAATCGCGTTTTCATATTAACATATATAGGATTAATTTCAATTCAATTATTTTTTAAATTCACGTAATCATACACACTACATCAAGTGAATAAAAACTAATATAAACAATCACAGATTTCGCGAGTTTATGCGTTGTATGCGTATGTTTAGAATGCTTCCATTTGTTTTGTCTAACGTGGTAAGATATCTAATCAAATCGGTATTCATAATTATAACAGCAATTCCAAGGGAAATATTTTATTGTATTAAGAAACAGATTGGCATTTACAGTAAAAATGTAATTTTTAAATAAAAATCTAAAGCAAAGCTTAATTATTTTGTACACTGTGCTCTGTAATCTTCCAAATTTCAAAAATACACATACAGCTTTCAAACAGCGATACTAGTGCATAAATTTTTTAATGTGAATGATTACAATTTTTAGAAAACATAAAAGAGTAAGGGAAACGTACATGAAATAACATTTTTGTTTCGTCACCGCTGTAGAAGGAAATAAATGGACAATTTCTATCTTTACTTGTATTAATTTATGACATAAAACTGTAAATAAAAATAGAAACCGTTATGAAATATTCCATCTTTGAAATTCAGTTTACACCAGCCAACAAATACACAGGTAGTACTGAGTGTCCTTCTTACACAGCGAGTACTCTGGAAGACTGAGAGTCCACCAGAAAGGAGAGTACTGTCTAAACGTTAGTGGTCTGGGAAATTTTGGATATTTATAAGATACGGGTCCTCCTGTCTCAGAATGTTTTATCAGAACACACCGCTGTTCTGGACCTGAAAAAAAAACCCATCAGAATCAAAGGAGATTTTGAGGAAAAATAAATCTTATTTTTATAGAAATAATTACTAGATATTTGAATAGATTAAGAAATATGTGAGATTTAGACTTTAAAAAATATATAAGTAAAAAAACAAAATTATAATTTATTAATAAAGCTAAACAATAAGTTGTTCAGAACACGTGGAAAAGCCAGAAGAATGGAAAGCAAACTATATTTACGCATATGAAAATCAAATATATGGTTTAGTATAAAGATCTATGAATTTCAAGTAGTGGAGAGAAACGTTTTCACATGCGTTAACAAGTATGTCACCATTTCCCTCGATGGACTCAGCAGATAGCCCGATGTGGCTTTAGGATAACAAAACACACACTCACACAGAATGCCACCAAAGATCAAATTAGAGATAATTCATATCACGTGACTTGTAATATTTGAGAAGTGGAAGGAAAGTCTGTTATTTGTCTTTACAAAATTGTTATCAGGTTTACATCTCATAAACACACCGCAAAAAAAAAACAACATAAAACTATGTTGTAAACATTTTCAAAAATAGCTTAGTTTTATTTTAAAAAACTCAATATACCATAAAGAGACTGTTTTTATTAACTACCTTTGTTTTAACTTTAAAAACAAATCTAAATTGTTTTTTAAACAGCGCACTAATAATAACATTATTTTAGGCAAGATTATATAGATAGGTGGTTCTCTTTATTCAATAAGATAATTTTTCTAACAAAGTGAAGCGTGTTAAAATATTTGTTGAATAAAGTTTTGCTACGAATTTCTGTTTATACTTACAGAAGTGTAAAGTTACTATAAATCATACTCATCCCAAAATTCTGGAGTCACTGTTTTGATTATAACAACAAAAAACAATTACCACCAGTACAGGGTCCATCAAAGAGGGTTACATCGTCCACAGCGATATTACTTAAGACAGTAGCGGTAGGTCCTTGCGTTGCTTCAATTATGACCTAAATAAATGAACCATTCATTGAAGCCTCGAGAATAAGCAGGATATTACGATGATGATTAATTTAAGTTATTATTCATACATTTTGAAAAAAAAAGGAAGATAACAGATGTATCATGATAAATGTTTTTCTAACGTTACCAGGCTATCGGTTTACTTCCTTAAAACTAATGTTTTGTTCCGATATCACTGTGACGGTAAATGGTCACTTAGATCAATCGTAACTACAAAAAAATTATCGCCTAAAGTCATCTTTTGCACAATGGCACTGAAGTTAAATCATTGATGATTTTGATTTATTTTTTTACATTACGATTTAACTTTACTTGAAATATACACCGGCATAATTACAGGTGTAAAAAATGTATAGCAGTACCGGAATGGCCAAGTAGTTAGGGCGCTCGACTCGTACTTTGAGGGTCATGGGCTCGAATCCCCGTCATGCTAAACATGCTCGCCCTTTCAGCTGTGGGGACTTTATAATGTGACGGTTATAACTGGCGGTAGGTTACAACGACGACTTTTACTCTTATACTACTAAATTAGGGAGGAGTAAGTCATCGTGTAGGTTTGCACGAAATTAAAAAGATAAAACAAACAAGTTTGTATAATTACACTAAACTTTACACTTAATATGATCCAACATAATCTTTGATCTCAAATAAAGTCTGCAAATAAATGTTAACCTACTCCCAAGAAGTGTTTCAACATGAAATGTTATTTTGTAAAAATACTCCTAATTTTATTTCTGATAGATTTTTTTTACCTTATTGCAGCTATGTACAGTTTTAGTTATAGTTTAATAAACTAGGTCGTTTACCTCTTAAAATGAACACCATACTTTATGATAAATTTTGTGTTGATTTAAGGTGTGCGATTATAAACGAAGATGAGATCTAAACGATGTTTGGCCATTTTGCGTTTACCTTAACTTTACGCTTTTGCATTTTTGTTTACTTACACTGAGAGTTGTACGGTAATCCACTGGATGTATAGGAACAGTTGCTCGCTTCCACATGTTACCATGTGCACCACTAATTTGCCAAATTGGAGCTCCCATACTTCCATTTAACGCAAGATGAATGACAAGTCTTGAATTAGGATCCCCATTCATGAAATACCAAAATGTTAAACATTTGGCATTTCCTGGGTAAAAATTTATTGACGGAGACATCATTTGTGCGATGCTATAAGTACTCACAATTGGATTACCGTGAATGAAAACATAGGTTCCATCTGTAAGATAAAGAACATCGTGTAAGAGAATCTATATGACATTAAATACTTTGACAACAATAACAAATACTGATATACTCTGTACTAATAAGGTTTCTAAGTCACGAATCTTCAACACAGGGCATTAGAATCAAAATACCCACGTTAGCTACACAAGACAATATTAACCGCAAGTATTCCTTATTTTGACGCAATGAATCTCACTATATGTTATTGGTATTAGAATTATACATTATTTTGTTGTTGTAATTTGAAATAGATATAACATTTAATTCTTGCAGTAGATATTTATTCAAGTAAGCATCATATTGTAAGATACATATATATACATACATTTTAATACAAAAATTTATATATTTTTTCAAATCTTACTTCCAGAAGTGTGATCTTCTCTAGGCCCAAGACCCAGATTCGACATGGGTGAAGCGTTATTTCCTGTCGTCCAATAATAGCTAGCGCCATTCAGTCTTGACCAACTGCAGACCCCATTATCAAAAGTACAATTCACGCTTGCTGAATCTAAAGAAAATTGAAATATAGACCAAAATATGAGTTTTTAAAACCTGTTGCAAGAAAGTTACTGTTGTCGCATTTATTTTTCTTTCGTGCATTTTAATGGAAGAGCATGTTGCACATATTTGGGAAAACTAACATGCGTTGAAACAATCTAGTAGATTGTCTTTTATTTTACATTTTACGTTAACTTGCAGTTACGTCATTAAATATAATTAAATATTTGGTTCCGGTTATTTTTATTACATTAGAAAAGGATGGATTTTGTTTTTGACAGTTTTTCATTTAAGCTGGAAGCTACACGATAAATTATTGGAATTACGACCAACAAATATCGAAAACTTGATTTTTGAGAGCTTGTTATAAGCTGTCAAATTTACAATATTGGGAAGGTGATTATTTGAGAGGTTGTAGTCTAAACTTGTAAGTGCCACTTTTATGTTTGTTTTTTATTAAATACAAATATGCACAAAGCCTTCAGATTTACCTCGGCCCGGCATGGCCAAGTGAGTTAAGGCGATCAACTCGTAATCTGAGGGTTGCGATAAACAGGTTCGCCCTTTCAACCGTTGGGGCGTTATAAGGTTACAGTCAATCCCACCATTCGGTGGTAAAAGAGTTAGCGGTGGGTAATGATGATGAGCTGCTTACACTGGTAAATTAGGGACGGCTAGCGCAGATAGTCTTCCCGTACCTTTTCGCAAAATTAAAAACAAACAAATCAGATTTACTGCAGAGCCATCAGAAAGATTCCCGATGTATCAAATGTACTTACGTTGCAAATATCGTTATTTGAAAATAACATGCTAAAAGAATATTTGTTACTTTCTATTCTTTTTGAAACTCCTAAAGCATAATTACATTCATTTCCTTAATCATAGTGATGATACTAACTTTTCTCACAACCTAAAATGTTTTTGATATGGTTGTACGAATGTTATATCTTAAGCCTAATATCCAAACAAATACACTCACGTCAGATCACAAAAAAACCACAAGAAGAAACATGATCTTTCAGTTTCTACTTGGAATTATCCAACTAAATTTCGTCTTCTTGTCTTAAAAAGTAAATTTTAACCTCATCTTAGTATAGAAAATACATGTTGTTTTTTCTGGAAGTTTATTTTTATTTTAACCCAAATACGTATAGAGGTACGTCTTAACTAAGGTAATTAATGAACCTTTTAAGTCGCAATATAAATACAAGACTTTTTCAAGGCCAAAAAACTAAATTATCACTGCTTAACAGTTTGAATATGTTTATAGAGAATAATATCATACTTTTCCTTGTAAATGTAAAGCTTAGATATTGAAAAAAATGATATAAATTTGAAAAATAAAATTAGAAAAAGATATCTCACTTGAACCACATGGCCCTGAGCTGAGACGTATGTTGTCCAGTGCAATATCAGCATAGTTATTTTTCGTAGAATCACCATCAGCTTTTACTCCTCGAAAAACCAACTATTAATAAAATAAAATTAATTATATGATTTCTTTTTAAGATTTCTAATGATCTGTGTCTTAGTAGATTAATTTTAATATTTAATCTTTTGACTATTTTATTTACTATTAATCTGAAAGGTTTAAAAGTTTGGTTGAAGAGTTTTATTTGCAAGCACGATGGAATACCATGTATTCAAGAGGAAGTGATAAGAAAGTGATTGTATCATAGATGAAGGCTAGATAAAGTTGTCATTATAAACAATAATAGTTTTCCATAATAACTAAACAAAGACAGTTCTGTTGCAAAACTTAAAAGTTGTACTTAAAATGATGTAATTTAGTTGAACATAGGATGGATGTCAAATGAATAACAGAAACAAAAACTAAACACAAGAAAATTTTAAACCCTACCGCAAACGGAAGTTGAGTACTAAGTGTCACATTCGCTTCCAGCCATCGGTTACCATGGTTACCCCACTCCCACCACACAGGTTTTATCAGAGACTCGTTTCCATTAAGGCTGGTGTGAAGCTGTAGGTCGTGTGGGTAAAAAGAATGCTTGTTTTGCATATGATAAGCGAAAGAAAAACATTGGAGGTTCGAGTCCAATGAGTTAATGTTGTACTTCAGCAATGGACTCTTCAGGAAGGCAAAATCATGATCCAACTTGGAGTCACTTGAATTCACGTAAATGTACCATCCATCTAAAAGACAAATATATAACATAAATACAAAATTGTATCAAGAAGCGATAAATTTAATCGAATCCCTTCCTTCTTTTAATGACAGCCAACTAACTTTTAACAATCATGTTTATACCACGAAAATGTTCTAAAATTATTTTAGTGTTCCACATAATTAAGACATTTCAATCTGACTCTAGCATTAAAAAAATTGTATACTATTGGCATTTAGTTGACGAACTTATGAACACGATTTTAAAAATATATTTTGATACACAATGGAAAAGTACAGCATTCATTTCTTATATTGGACCTCTCAAACATTACTCTCTATTGGACTTACAACGGCGTCAATAAAAATGTGGTTTAATATTTAATAATAATTTATTCAATGCTAAGGTCAGTTTATTCTACCAAGTGAGTTCAATTTATGAATAAATAAAAAGTCCAATTCGAGAAGAAAAGCGCACATTTGCCCATTCATGCAACTTTAGAGTTATTGTATGACCTATCGACATAAATCTTTAGTTGGCGAGATAGCCATGAACATTCAAAACGTTGTGTGCAGAAACAAAATAATTGAAAACAGTGAACCGAACTTTCGACTCTTCTCGACACGAAGTGGTATTAAGGAAACAGTGGTATCGTTAACACGGCAGTTGATTATTGATTGTTTTCGAATTAAGCACAAAACTACACAAAGGGCTATCTGTGCTATAACATGGCAGAAGTAGTGTACCAATATAGCATATGATAAACTTATGTTGCCGCAAATACAAAATGTATTTCGCAAATCACTTTTTTCTCCACTTTTGTCTACTGCAGCATTGATCGCATCATGATTATTCTAGTCACTTATAAAACAAATGTTATCCTCGGAAATAAATATTGGATTTGTTCATCATCACTTTCATCAACATAATCATTAAACTTATCTTTGAACAAAAAAAAAAAAAGGAAGGAAAGTTAATCCACTCTCCGCCATATTGAAAATGTAATTTCCTCTTCCGGTTCACTTGATTCATTTACTAGAAAAGAATATCCGAAACATTTTCTACGCAGACGAATCAGGAATACCTCAGGTTGTTTTTATGTAAGCATTATACTCTAAAACTTTTATTCTTGAAAAAAAAATGTTTTCATTAATTTAATGGCAACAGTGCCTGGAGATCTCTTTCGTTCTGAACATTCGATCTGATAAATCCGAGATCTTTTCTCTATTACTAAATCTCTAATTTATTTGATTAAAAATCGTGCGCTATATTTTGATCATCAACCATTTTCTTTTTTTTTTACATTTTTCAATAATCGATAATCGTATCTGCAAATTAGGAAATTGAGAAAAATTAATTTATCTCATACCATTTATATTAAGAACTCTACTCGATCAAATGTACTCGTTTTCTTTGGAATAGAACTTTGCAACGTTATACATTGATAAATAATTGGTAGATACAAAATAAACTTATTACCTGAATTTCCTTTGCTGTCCGTCAGGGGTCCTACATTCTCCCTTCTTCCTGCTAAAGGACCTTTGTGGCGCACCCAATCTGTAGAGTCTCCAGCTGTTTGGCGCCATCCACAAAAATCGGTTTCGAAGTCACATGGAACACTGCTTTCTTCGTGTGAAATAAAATAGTGCACTATAACGTCGTTCTTTCTCTAGCTCTTTACAAATAGCATGGACAGAAAACCTGGACCACGTAATTATTAAATGTTCTACTATCCATTTTAATACACAATAGAGATATCAGCAGCCAACAAACCAATAGATATATGTAGTTAGATTTGAGTGCCACAGTTGTGTTGTAAAAGAATAACTTAATATTTATATCCTTATTTTTTAAACACTGGGGGGAACAACTGTAAGGCTTAATAAAGATATTTTCCTATCTTTGTTTCTGCTTAGATGATTTTTAGTTTCGTGTGACAGTTAATATAGTATTCCTTGCATCGTATATAAAGATTTACACCATAAAAGGACCGTCCAAGGTCATTTATGTATACAGATACATGTTTAATCGAGGATTAAGCGTCGCTAAAAAATAATAAAAGAACTGTAAAATTGAATGTTTAGTCATATGTTATTTTTGCCAACCTTGACCCTGATTCTAACGTGAATCTAAAACGAATTTCATATGTTAAAACATTTTATGAATCTGAAACAAAATCAGACATGCATATATATATATATATATATATACATGTATGTGTTTGGTTATATATGTGTTTGTATATAAGGCTGGATTAAATTTGGTAAGGCCCTGGGACCAGTTAACATTTGGCAATAATAATAACTCACTCTTGCCTATATTTTGCCAGTTTTATTAACCATAATTTTCTTACATGGATGCCCCCACGTGGCACAGCGGTACGTCTTTGGGCTTACAACGCCAGAAACCGGGTTTCAATACCCGTGGTAGGCAGAGCATAGATAGCCCATTGTGTGGCTTTAGGCTTAATTACATGCAAACAAACTTTACTTGGGTGCCGGCGGTGCCCTTGTATGGTTAAGGCTGTAAGCTGCCTATGCTCTATTTCGGCACTGTGCATATATATATACACATTGAAAGTAATACTGTTGAATAACAGAATGTGTGATTTGTGTATTGCTCAGACGGAATTATCTCATACGATCCACGGAGCAAAAGTCAGGTGGATTAATAAAATATGTAAAACTGTAGAGGTTGGCGGATTTATTATAATAAATAAAACGGGGATTAGACGTATTATCATCAGTTTTCCCATTTAGAACTTAACTATGTCGTAAATTTACATAACTGGAATTGATGAAATACCAATAAATTGGGTTGTATGGTTGAGTACTAATGAACTGTAAATTTTGAATAAGCTAGGTAGTATAATCTTGATAATACTGATGTAAACCTTTTACTGATAATGTAGTAAAACTCAGATTAAATAATTTCGTGTATTGTGTAAATATAGGCCTAAATTGTGTAACATAATATGTAAAACTCAATGAGATTGTACGATCTAGTATAATCTTTGAAATTGGAATGAAAAACAAATTAATTACAACTAATGTAATAAAAACTAAATGAAGTGATTGATCACCTGAATTTCGTGATGAATCGATGCGGGGCTAGCTACAACTGGGCTCTTTTAATTAAAATTGAGTGTAATTGGATGTTCTAGAAAACTATAAAAAAAGTATAGTAATACGAACTATGCCATTGCGTTTGAGATAAAAAAAGTTTTGATTTGAACATTCCCAGCTCTTGCACAAAATTTTTGTTAGCTAATAAACTTGTCACAATTGTGGTAATTTTCTAGATTAGACAGCATCAAAAAGTGCTGTCTAAATTGAAAGGAATAAAAAAATACATGTAGTCTCTCACTATATATGTATTGTATTACTTATAATATAATGAACAATATGAATGAAACTGTCAATAATTAACATGGGATGCATGTGTGATAAGCTGTTCAAATAAAATTTGCCGCAAGCTTTGCATATGACGAATAACAAATTCGCCCCATCTGTCGTAAAGAACATGAAGTAACAACTACGTCTGGGAACTTATGCACAAAATTTGATTGTTTGTTTGTTTTTTAACTTTCGCACAAAGCTACTCGAGGGCTATCTGTGCTAGCCGTCCCTAATTTAGTAGTGTAAGACTAGAGGGAAGGCAGCTAGTCATCACCACCCACCGCCAACTTTTGGGCTACTCTTTTACCAACGAATAGTGGGATTGACCGTCACATTATAATGTCCCCCACGGCTGAAAGGGCGAGCATGTTTGGCGCGACGGGGATGCGAACCCGCAACCCCCAGATTACAAGTCGCACGCCTTAACACGCTTGGCCATGCCGGGCCACAAAGTTTGAACCCTAACACCTTTCTTAGGATCATACTAATCAAAACTGAATCAGCCATAATTAGAATACAATTACTCAAAGTTAGGCTTTAAGTATTCATGTGCATAAAAATAAGTTATTCGTTATATGTACTTAAAACTTAGTATTGTAAAAATAAGTAACTCGTTATATGTATTTAAAACTTAGTATTGTTAAAAAAATTATCCTATAGAATGATTTATAGTTTTTTCCAGAAATTTGGAATGAAATGTCTTTAGTATAAATTGGCGCGTTAAGTTTATCTATCAGTATCACGTACCTGCAATTTCTTCAGATCCATACAGCAAGGAAGTTGCCTGGAAAAAAATATTTTGTTAAACTTGTCTGACATATCAAAAAATAATTTGTTTAACTGTTAATTAAGTAAATATTGCAGATATGTATATTTATTTAAAAGAGTACAACACAGCAGCAATTACTCAAACAAATAAAAGTTCAATCTCACCTTAATTTGGCAAAATGTTGCAAACGCCAAAAAGAACAAAAGACGAATCATGGTTGAATCCTGGTTCCAACGAACATGAATAAGCGAAGTGTTCTCTTTTCGTGAGGATTAAATAACTTTTTTATCCGACGTAATTTTAAATACAAGTTTTTATGTTCAAATAATATTTTTTATTTACTTTTTTTTACGTTCAGCTCTTTATTGGTAAACTTAATCTACGTCTTGTCCAATGAGGTCCAGTTTCTGAAAAATATTATCCAATAATACCTGTTTTCCGAAACAAGCTGACCTGTTGGTGATGTTTCTCATGGACATTTCGCTCGAAATTGGCCCGACCGATACTGAGTAACAGAACATTTTATTTATTTATTTCTTTATTTATTTTTCTTTTTGGCACTGTAACATTGAAACTTTCGTTACACGTGTAGCACCACTAAACTAGATTCGCCAAGGTTACAGCTTCAAGGTAAGCGAAGGTTAACAACTTTCATGGCCAATTCAAGGCTTCTTAGATAATAAGCGTTGTTAGAAATTTATTTAAACAGAAACGCTTCTAATACTTTACTTTCAACTTAATATTTGAAACAGTTATGTTCTACACAAGTGGTGGTGTAAGAAATTAGTAATTGTCAATGTGTTATTAGAGTCTAAAGATAAAATAATGAACGAATTTTTGCTAATTATTTTCGCTTTTTGTTTGTTTGTTTTGAATTTCGCGCAAAGCTGCCCTCGAGTAGCTTTGCGCGAAATTAAAAAAACAAAGCCTCTATTTTGTCAGTTTTATGAACCATAATTTTCTTACCTGGATGCCCCCACGTGGCACAACGGTAAGTCTTTGGGCTTACAACGCTAGAAGCCGAGTTTCAATACCCGTGGTAAGCAGAGCGTAGATGCCCGACAAACAACTACAAAACAGTATTTCAACCGTTTTGGCACCTATTTCATTTAAACTCAAAAACCTTTGAGATAGTTACACATATCACCACAGTTTAAACGTTTTATTTCTAAAGAAAATTAATTTAAGTGTTAAACTTTAATTTTTAAATCATTATAAAAAATATTTTATTGCATTTATACCTTTTGCGCTAAAATAATTTATATAAATAATATAACAAAGCTTTAATATAAAACAACTCTTGAATGAGTATTGTTCCGCAAAACATGAGGAGAAAAACTGGGATAAATGATAATCTAGCCTATACAAAAATTAATGTGTGTCACGTCATGTCACACATGATTTCTTGAAATAGGAGGAGCCATAATATCCAAAATAGAATAGTTTGATCACTGTCTGCCTATTACAGTTTTAATATCAGGTGTGAAATAGGTGTATCTGTATCGTAAAACCTTATAAATGTATTAAATGTTGGTATAATAAGCTTAAAGTAAAGACATCGCGTGGGATCACCTATACCAGACAGTGCCGGATCAAGACGATAGTAGGGCCTAGGCACTTTCTGTTCGTAGGCCCTACCAGCCGTATCTAATAAACTTTTAAGAAACATTTTTGTGGACCTATAGTTTCTGTAGGCTCTAGACACTGTGCCTATTATACCTAATAAATAATTTGGCCCTGACACAAAAGTCATGTGAATAAAATGTATCATGATTCAATTTTAAACTTGAATCGTCTCTGAACTAACCTGTTTTCTGTTACATGACCAACACTTTTAATAAAAACAAACCTCTTTTATCAACGGAGACTCTAAATTTAAAAAAAAATCACCAAATATTTTTCCAGTTGTGTTGTTTGTATATTTCATTTATAATTTCCTACATAGATTAGCAATAATATTAACTTAACTTTTGTTGCTGAGTAATATGACACAGAACTTAGTTTAACCAAAACGCACTGAGTTTTTTTTAATATATTAATTGCTATCTAAATGATTTATACCAATAATTATTCTACGAATACGTCACGAATTCATTTCATGAATTATGTTAATTCTGATAGGCTCACAAAGAAGATAGTTCTCCGTGTATTGATTACCTCGACTGAATTTTTCTACCTCTTTATTTGTGAAGCTTGATTTTGCAAAACTTATTTATTTAGTTAACTATTAAATATGAGGTTAGGGTATACTATGGGATGGGGTGATAGTCAGGGACGGATTTAACGGTCACTTAAGTCAACCGGACTCCTCTTTAGGCCGAACTTCTTGGCTTTCGCTTGATGTATAATGTTAGTATGAACAAAACAGCGGGTCATTATTTTTAACTTGCTGACTAAGCATTTAGGCTTAAATCCAACCCTGGTGGCAGTGATTTCCCTGTCAATTTTAACATGCTGTACGCTAGTAAAGAATAAAGTGACACGTCTAAATAAAACTTTCTAATTTATTTTGTGTGACTTTTCAGGCAAACGCTTTTTATTAGGCAATAAAGATCGTGTTGCAATTGAATTAGGCTCAGAAATAATCATTTAAAGGTAAGAAAATATATTATAAGCTTAGTTTAATAAATCGTGTAAAATAAATTTAAATTATTTTTTATCACTAAAGTCACAGTTTTAACATAAATCCCAGCGCTAATTCTACCCCGGCTTTTTGCTATACCTTAATGTTCAGATGATAGATTTGGTTTTGCTTAGGCCTTAAGCACACACCGTTTCTTTTGTAACATATTACAAACATTTTTATGAATAAATATATATTTTTCAATAAATAAGCTTAAAATTTGTTGTTAGTTTGTCAGTACATTTTGTATAAGTTCGACTTATTTATAAGAGTGTGCTTCAAAACTTCTATGATTTATTAAAGTTCTTGTACATAATTCAACAAAATATTTTGTGTTCATTCATTAAATGTTTATGTTTCTCGGTGTTTACTAAGGGGCAAGGTCATGCTAAACCTAAACACTGAATCATATGCTTGTGTACTGGCTTAGTTTTGATTTGTTACACTGCTCCTTCTAGATGTTATTATATCTAAGATTTGTTTTCTCTATTTGTGACATGTAAAAATATACTAAAAATGGTTCTATTACTAGCAGATACATTAATTGTAAATAGGTTATCAAATCAGCACAATAAAACAAAAAAAAATACAATGAAACAAAAAGTAAAATGTATTCTTCCATTTCATTTTCCATATATATATATATATATATATATGGCGCATATTTATTCTGCTAACTTGTCCTTCAAGGTAATGGACAGTGAATATTATAATGGGAGTAATCTGATAAGTAAAGCAGATATTCCCTTCTGGACCAAAAGAAAAAAAAAGGAAGCCGCGCAAGGTAAGCCGATCAGTTTGGAATCTCGCAGGTGAACAGTCTCAAGGACAAATTTATGTATGGCTTTCACGTGCATTTTCTGAATAAAAAAATAATGGTAATCTGCATGCATTTTAACTTCGGAACTTTAACGTGTTTAAATTTACAATATCCGTTGAACTTTCACCGTTTGAAGCAAGCTAACAAGAGCTAATCCTATTTGACCAACGTTAGAGTTGTTGTTGTTTTTGAATTTCGCGCAAGGCTACTCGAGGGCTATCTGCGCTAGCCGTCCCTACTTTATCAGTGTAAGACTAGAGGGAAGACAGCTAGTCATCACCGCCCACCGCCAACTCTTGGGCTACTCTTTTACAAACGAATAGTGGGATTGACTGTGACTTTATAACGCCCCCACGGCTGAAAGGGCGAGCATGTGTGGTGTGACGGGGATTCGAACCCGCGACCCTCGGATTACGAGTCGAACGCCTTAACACACTTGGCCATGCCGGGCCCCAACATTAGAGGCTCAGATATTACGTTCGCCTTTACCTAAAGGAACAACCATCCATGTGAGAATACTATATTCGCTGTCTGTAATTTTTCATACAATAAGAAATTATATTATTTTAAAGAGACAGTATTTGATGAATAAAAATTTATCTTCCTTAACTTTATAATATTTCTTGGCAGAGGCGTCGCAAAGCATTAGCACACGTGTACCGTGTCCCTAATCTTCCAGTTGGTATCTTGAAAAATCAGAATAGAAAATAATGATCAATATCATACTGAATGCCCCCCCAGTGGCTCAGCGGCATGTATGCGGACTTACAATGGTAAAAACCTGGTTTCGATACCCACGGTGGGCAGAACACAAACAGCCCATTGTGTAGCTTTGTGCTTAATTCATAAAACAACAACAATCATACTGAAACGCCAAAAATTTCCGCGCCTACAGACCCGAGCCCCAAATCTTTTAACTCCCTTTGTTTCTTGAACTGTTTCTCAAACTAAAAACCAGATTGTGCTTTTAGTTATTGTCTGGTTTAATGAAAGTTCTGTTTTACAATCAAAGTCATGATGAAAATTTATTCGTATTTATGATCATTGCCGCTTCATGTGTATTTTTATCCTTATTTGTTAATAAGTGGCTATGATGTCGAGATGAATACTTTGTGAATAAACAAACTATGTAAAACATGTGCCAGGCTTGATTTTAAACTTTGTTTTAGTTTAGTAATTTTAATAATATTTAAAACTAGAAAGTCGAACTCGTACACTTGAAAGTATTCAATATCCAAAATAACGGTACGAGAAATGAAACAATATAATTGTTTGATTATAAGTAAGCATAATGATAAACAAAGGGCTGTATGTGCCCTGTCCACCGTGGGTATCAAAAACCAGTTTCTAGCGCTGTAAGTCTGCAGACGTACCGAAATATGTATTACCAGTGTTCTGAATATATTTTTTCCCCATTAACCATGCTTTGGAGCTCAATGAAAAGGCACGTCCTCTATTTTATGCACATATAAATTGCGAAATGTATCTCACGTACATTTAATCAACATATATTCAAACCTCCACAGAAGATTTTTGCAGAATAACATTATAAACCATTTTCCACCGTTTCTAATTGTTGGTATTCAGGTTTTTTGGTTGGACATGGAAGGGTCAGGTACAGTCTTGACTTCTTCCTCCATTTGCTACGGTTTGGTTTGTTTTGAATTTCGCATAACATTTCACAAGAAGGCTATCTGCACTAGCCGTCTCTAATTTAGCAGAGATAGACTAAAAAGGAAAGTAGCTAGTCAACACCACCTACTTTTGGACTATTCTTTTACTAACGAATAATAGGATTAACCGTTACATTATAAAGCCTTCACGGTTGAAAGGGCGGGCATGTTCGTTGACTGAATTTCATCCCACAAGCCATGCTTGTTACAGAAATCATTTGCACACATGCGCTCAAACGTGTTCAACTGAAGAGGACAAATATGAACTAATTCTACTCTGAAGTGAAACAATCTTTTAAAACGACGCTATACAATATACAAAGTTTCTACTGTAACATTCTGTAGTATACCTTAATGTTTAGTTCTGACAAGTGTTTTATAATATTAATGAGCATTCAAAACCGACTAGACATCGTCATTACCGAAACAAGTGAGTCAGATCAGGTTTAGTTGTTAAGTCTACTCGAACTTTGAATCGAAGAATTCAAGGCTCATGGCTCGTCGCTGCAAAAACGCCAACCACACTTTGGGGCCGTGGTTGGTAGTCAGGTATTCCTATTTGTTAGACAAGAGAGGTCAAAGAGTTGACGATGGGTGCTTTTGACTAGCTGCTTTCCATATACAATCTGTTAGTTTAAATTAGTGATAACTGTGTACACATAGTCTTTTGTGTAGGTTCACATGAAATTCTAAAAAATAAAATTAGTACTAGCATTTTTGTTATTAGTCGCATACGTTATTAGTTCACTGAAATAACAATAAAAAAGAAAGTTCCGTGTGTGAGGCATTGCTAGTTGCTTTAAAGTTTTAGAGATCAGGCCTAAGGTGAGGGTTTGGTTTGTTTTGATTTTTTTTTTAATTCCGCACAAAGCTACTCGAGGGCTATCTGTGCTAGCCGTCCCTAATTTAGCAGTGTAAGACTAGAGGGAAGGCAGCTAGTCATCACCACCCACCGACAACTCTTGGTCTACTCTTTTACCAACGAATAGTGGGATTGACCGTCACTTTATAACGCCCTCACGGCTGAAAGGGCGAGCATGTTTGGCGCGTCTCGGGCGCGAACCCGCGACCCTCAGATTACGAAGCGCACGCCTTAACGCGCTAGGCCATGCCAGGCCAGGTTTGTTTTGAATTTCGTGCAAAACTACTAGAGGGCTATCTGTGCTAGCCGTCCCTAATTTGGCAGTGTAAGACTAGAAGGAAGGCAGCTAGTCATCACCACCCACCGCCAACTCTTGGGCTACTCTTTTACCAAAGAATAGTGGGATTGATTGTCATATTATAGTGCCCCCACGGCTGAAAGGGCGAGCATGTTTGGTGCGACGGAGATTCAAACCCGCGGCCCTCGAATTACGAGTCGAGTGCCTTAACCACCTGGCCATGCCAGGCCCTATAGGCGAGGGAATTTTGGGGTTTAGGTATGATATCGATCATGGTTTTCTATTCTGATTCTTTTCAAGACACCAACTGGAGATTCGGAGCATAGTTTGTCTAATTGATTCGTATTATTTAGTGTCACTTTTGGATATTTCTTTTTTACATAGCCTCTTACATTTTGACTAGTTCTCTTAAGTTTTAGAATGTGGAGAAAATAATTTTTTTATTTAATTTTTTTTGTAATATGCCCTTTCAGTGGCGATCATCCTCTGTATTTGTTTTGGTTAAGTTTGTTAAGGTGTGCGACTCGTAATCTGAGGGTCGCGGGTTTGCATCCCCGTCGCGCCAAACATGCTCGCCCTTTCAGCCGTGGGGGCGTTATAATGTAACGGTCAATCCCACCATCCGTTGGTAAAAGAGTAGCCCAAGAGTTGGCGGTAGGTGGTGATGACTAGTTGCCTTCTCTCTAGTCTTACACCGCTAAATTAGGGACGGCTAGCATAGATAGCCCTCGAGTAGCTTTGTGCGAAATTCAAAAACGAAATCAAACCAATATATCCGGTTGGGATATTGAAGGTACAATTTTTAAAGATGTTTTTGTAAATAAAAACAATTGGTTTACGGGTTTTATGTTGAAATGTTCTGAGAATTATTTTATTTTGAATAAATCTTATGTTATACTAAGCTCGGCATAGCCAGATGGTTAGGGCGCTCAACTCGCAATTTGGAGGTCGCGGGTTTGAAACCCTGTTATATCAACAATGCTCGTCATTTCAGCCGTGGGGACGTTATAAGGTGACAATCAATCTCATTGTTCACTAATAAAAGAATAGCCTAAGAGTTGGTGGTGGGTGGTGATGACCAGCTGCCTTCCTTATTGTCTTACACTGATAAATGAGGGATGGCTGACGCATTTTGCCGTGTACCTTTACGTGAAATTCAGAACAAACAAACTTATGTTACACTAAATCAGATGCCCTAAGTAGCAGAATGGTATGTCTGCGAATTTACAATGCTAGAAACCAAGTTTCGATGCCCGTAGTGGGCTGAGCACGTCCAGCCCATAGTGTAGCTTTGTGCTTAACTTCAAACAAACAAAAACAGATACTGATTAATTTCACGTGCAATATGTAATTGTTAATATGGTTTTCGATAGTATCTCACATTAACCTCTTTTGCATTTTTAACGAAAATAAAAAGTAAGTGCAGGCGAATACTTTTAGAATTTGTAACAATGAAAATGATTTTTGTTTGCTTTTTGGAATTTCGTGCAAAGCTCACGAGGGCTATCTGCGCTAGCCGTCCTAATTTTGAAGTGTAAGACTAGAGGAAAGGCAGCTAGTCATCACCACCCACCGCCAACTCTTGGGCTACTCTTTTACCAACGAATAGTTGGATTGACCGTTACATTATAACGCCCCGCGGCTGAAAGTGCGAACATATTTGGTGCGACGGAAATTCGAACCCGTCACTCTCAGATTTCAAGACGAACGCCTTAACCCACTTGGCCATGCCGGGCCCGAAATGAAAAGGAATTGGTGGCCATGTATCATAAGTGTAGTCGGAAAGGGATCGTTATAGGAGTTCACTTTCCAGTTAAGATATTATTTTTGGACTCTTATTCTCTTCTGCAGTTTTATGCCAAAAAAAATCGAATTTATTTTAAAGAAATCATAATTATGTCTTTACATTGCGTGAGGTATCAATATACAGGTGTAAATGTGTTAAGACTCAGCAAATAAAAAATTATATTTATTATATTTTATAATAAAATTATATATATTACAAACGTACAAATGTACTAAAAATATGTATACAGTTTGTTAACTTTATTTGAACTGTTTAATATGGTTAACCAATCTGAATATTTACACATCGATTAACTTATGTTTTTAATGTGAGTCTAATTAAGAATCGAATACTCAACTTTTACAGGCTGAATTAGTTGTAATGTTTGTTTGTGAAGCGGGCCTATAACACCATATTTGTCCATAACTTCTGGTAGTTTGAATTTTAATTTAATTAGTGGATGTTATTTTTTTGCATATTACTACTTACCAAGTAATAGGCCTAAAACCATATTGAAACTGACTGTTCCCACCGAGGATCTTACTCTGGCCCATTGCTTGCGATTTCGCCCCCCGATTCTCTTAACAACAATGTAGATTTAATGGTTGGCTGTGTTCCTGTTTTTTTGTTTTGGCCAGCAATGTTATCATGTGCTCACTCTCGGAAAAATCATAATAAAATGAAACTTATAGTTTAAGAAGTAACTAATATTGCTTCTTGGGGCAAATTTAAACAAGAGTACTGAACTCAGCATCATGACTCTGACTAAGCTTTAGGAGAAACAGGTATACCCAATTAAAAACTACTCATCAGACTTATATAAAAAGACTGTATAAAGAGAGGTAACTTAAGAAACGAAAAATTATGATCACATTGGTTCTATACATACATATAAATTACCTTTGAGAAGGTGTTGTAATTGACGTAGTGATTCACACGTATATATTTATTAACAGTTGATTCAGACTTATACACCAACGTAATATTACTTCACAGGAGATCAGAAACGCATGTTATTTCTTCTGTACTAAAACAAAAAATTGGATAATAAAATAAACTTCCCAATATCAATTGTTTCCATTCATTTTTCGTACAGCAAGTAAATTAATTATAGTTTAATGTATTGTTTGTTTGTTTGGAAATTTCGCACAAAGCTACTCGAGGGCTATCTGTGCTAGCCGTCCCTAATTTAGCAGTGTAAGACTAGAGGGAAGGCAGCTAGTCATCACCACCCACCGCCAACTCTTGGGCTACTCTTTACCAACGAATAGTGGGATTGACCGTCACATTATACACCCCCACGGCTGGGAGGGCGAGCATGTTTAGCGCGACGCGGGCGCGAACCCGCGACCCTCGGATTACGAGTCGCACGCCTTACGCGCTAGGCCATGCCGGGCCAGTTTAATGTAACTTCCAAGAATTATAAATCTTTGGGTCTTTTAATTTTTTTTTCAAGTACGTAATTCTTCAGTCCCCCCACAAAATAACAATGATTTATGTTATGTTTGATTTTATTAATTTCAAATTTTGCTTGTTTCCTAACTGATAAAAAACGGTCTTGATTATACAGAATGTTTTAATTTCTGAATTTAATTTTTTAATTTTTAAACTGATATATTTATTTATCTGGCTGAAATACTTTGTTTATAATAAAGCGCATAGCTACACAACAGACTACCTGTCTTCTGCCTGCCACAGGTATCAAAACCTGGATTATAGCGTCGTAAGTCCGCAGACATAGCCAGGTGGTTAAGACACTAGACTCGTAATCCGAGGGTCACGGGTTCGAATCCCCGTCACACCACACATGTTCGCCCTTTCAGCTGTGGGGGTGTTATAATGTGACGGTAAATCCCCCTATTCGTTGGTAAAAGAGTAGCCCAAGAGCTGGCGGTAGGGGGTGATGACTAACTGCCTTCCCTCTAGTCTTACACTGTTAAATTAGTGACGGCTAGCGCAGATAGCCCTCGTGTAGCTTTGCGAGAAATTAAAAAACAAACGAACCTTTTCTGTTAATTGCTTTCTTTCTTAAGTTTAAATTTATTTCCAATCAACAAATTTCAGAATTCAGAATATATCTATTTAGCGGTAAAATAACACTTTATTTGCTCCTTTAGAAGTTTAGTACATTATAATAAAATTATTTTTGAGGTATGATGTTTTGACATCCGTCATGTCATATCTAGTTATGTTCTCTTTAACAACTTTTCACCTTGACAATAATTCTTCATTGTAATTTACATTCCTCAATAGTCCACAGTAAGACTATCACATCCAAGGCAAACCATTATTCTTTGCTTATTTTCTATAATCCATCAAGTGTACAAGAAATGATTTCCTATAGGTCATTTAAATAGTCCATTCACACAGGCGTTTTGTCCGACAACATGACTTGTATGTTTTCATAAGGAATAGCGTGGCAGCTGTTACAACAAAAGGTAGATTTTAACCTTCGAAGATTTATAACATATTACCAAACAAAACTTCAGTCTTCGATAGTACTTATTTGAATCCCTCTCTAAAGTGTGAGGATTTATAACACTAAAACTCTGATTTAGATACTGTCGTGGGCAAAGCACAGGCAGCCTATTACGAAGCTTTGTACTTAACACACACACACAAAAAAACTAACTAATTTGATAATCTCCATAATTACTATTTAATATTTGATTAAAAATCCTTTTATTCTACGGGCCATACATATATAGTTAAATAAAACATTCACATGAGGTTTAAAGATACGTTATATACGAGTAATGTGGTTTTAATATTCGAAAAAAAAAATGCGAGTTTTCTATACACACCGTTTATGAAGCTATATGCGATACTCGTATAACCACATGTAGTGAGTATGCAATGTAAAAACGCCCCGATGCGGTCGATTAAAGTAAAAAAAATATATATATATTTAAAAGTCACCGTTCCGATTTTTTGGTGTTCTTCTCTACTAATACTTTCTTAGGCATTACAAAACTTAATGAATTATACATTCATAATTTATTATTAAAGCCTGAAATATTCATCAGTCTTCGAAACTTTACAATTATATTCATACATGTTATTCAATTTATGGCTATAACAGTAATTTTTAAATTTAGCTTTTCATTGTCATATATATTTATATTTCTAAAAATAGTATCAAATAAATCCAACAGTCAGTCCTTCAAATCAACTACTTGTGTCCTCTTAAAACAAAAAAAAACTTCATTATTAAATTATGTTCGAGATCGTATTGCTCAAAATCGATTGTTATAAACATAGAATAAATTTTAGTGCAGAGGAAATGTTAATCACTTAATAATGTACAAGAGGTGCATGCATATACCCTTAAATTTATAGTGTGGCTGTCTTTCCATTTTACATCATATCACGCTGAACAATCAACATTATTAAAATACCCTCATATTTTATTTGGGTATATGACATTACCCCATACTACCACTTAATATAATAAAAGGTTATCTATACATCATCTTAGGCATTAAAGTTACCGACAAATCCTGTATTTTTTGTTGTTCCTTTAAGTGACAAATTATTGCTATATAATATTTAAGTCTAAAAATTTCATTAATCAATACTTTTACTAAAATAATAACGAACGTATTCAAAAGATGTCGCTAGTTCCACAGTACTTAAAAAAAAAGTAAAATAAAAGTTAAAATTGTTGTAAACAGATTATATGAGCCATCGAGTTTAAATTTTAAAATGGCTCTGCGTAATGTTTCAATTACGAAACAATCTAAATAAACCTTAGTTATACACTGTGTACTGTTAAAACTGGATTAGCAGTAAATTATTGTTGCAAGTTCCATATTTTCTGAAAAAACTGAGATCGTATTGGATATCTCTGAGCAATGACGTGTCGAACAGAAAAAATATGAGAGTGACGGATAAATGAAAGAGCGTGAAAAGAAAAGGGAAAACATAACAAGACCGAGAACGTGAAAAATGTAGAAAGGTGATGAAAAAAATTACCATATAAAGAAAGACTTCATCAGCGTTTCAACAATAAACTAACAGATACCAGAAACAAAATATAATATTTTAAAGAAACATATTGATATTGAACGTAACAATGGTAAAGAATCCAAGAATATGACGAATGAACGGTTAGTAGTATGGAGAATATAGTAAAAAACCACCGATACTAGGTTCAATGCTGTCCAGGTAACTTGAGAACTGAACGAAATGTAAGAGATGGCGCTGGAAATACATAAATGTATTACAGAGTTACCGTGGTACGAAAGGGCTTTAATATAACAACTGTAACGGGTTTAAAAATGAACACAGCTATCAGTAGAAAAGGTTTGTTTTGGAATTTCGCACAAAGCTACTCGAGGGCTGGGAGGGCGTACATGTTTGGCGCGACTCGGGCGCGAACCCGCGACCCTCAGATTACGAAGCGCACGCCTTAACGCGCTAGGCCATATAAGTTTGTTAATAAAAACGACCTGATATTTAACATCAGCTTCTTATTTTGCCCCCCCCTTCAGTGGCACAGTGGTATGTCTGCGGATTTACAATACTAGAATCCGGATTTCGATACCCGTAGTTGGCAGAGCACAGATAACCCATTGTGTAGTTTTGTGCTTAATTATAAAGAAATATATTTCTTGTTTTACCGTATTCGGTAAAACAGCACTTACTATTGTTTACTTATTTATAGGTATGGTTTCTGTTCAGCAATTCCTATTCTAAATGTATAGAATTTTTTATTGACTTTACAAATTTCCAAGTTATTAAAGGAGGCCTCGTGCAGTACGTGGGCTAAAAGTCAGAGATGATTTATAGCACAGTCTCCTGTAATGTAGACCTTCTGATCGTAGAGATGACAACCAGCATAGTTTAATCTGTATTAGTTGTTATTAGTTTACTGAAATATTAGTAATAGGAAGGGAACCCAGTTAATGAATTATGCATTCTAATCGTTACATATTTTTGCTTTATGTCGTTGCATACTCCGACTTGTTATATTAACCACATTAATTATTGACTAATTTTTAGTTCCGTAGATTTTTAATCAGACGTTATTGATAAAATATTATAAACAGACCGCGTTATTGTGGTATTCAGGCATGTCATTCATTATTTGTGTTATAAGTTGAATGAAGAATTTCCCCCAAAAATTTATGTTTGTTCTTAGTCTTTGAGTTTTTGCACATAAGTGGTCAAGAAAGTTATGAATTTAATCTCAACGTAGCTGCTCTTGTTCCTTAGTCATTCTATGGGATGAAACATCTGTTCTCTTCATGGATGGGTGACTCTAATATGCAAAGATGTCGACAGCTAGTGTCCTTCAGTGGTTAGTCATACGATATAACAGGATCACGGCTGCTCCTTTGGTGGATTATTATGTGAATGTCAAAAAGTTATAAACGTGAACTAATCTCTTTAATCTGGTCAAATTACATATACCAATGGCTAGAAGCTCCTATCATTTTGGCCTGGTTCTGACCTCCCTGAGATAAAAAGATCCCATATCAAGGGAGCCACAGAAATACTGGTATGAATTAGGTTTTTATTAAAATGTAAATAATAACAGTGACATGTGCAGCATTGGATTCTGGTCTATCACACTTTAACATTTTGTCTGAATTAAGGCAGTAAATCAGAATTCTGTTTATCCTTGTCTTGTATACGTAGACATCGATTTAAATTATGCTTGGCTTTGATCATCGTCCTACAGCCAGAAGCTGGCCAGTTTAAGTACAGTTTTGGAACTTCTGTGAACAAAGGTTTGTTTTACTTGTTTTTATCTGTGTTTCCTTTGCTGTCGTCCCTTGGTAGGGGAGCAGAAAGTCTACGGACTTTCAGTGCCAAAATCTGGGATCTGATTCTCTGTGGTATACACAGCAGATAATCCAATGCGACTCTTTACTAAAACACAAACAAATAATTCTTTACTGTCTATGTACAATTTATTCTCTCTGTAATATTTAAATACTTTTTGTTTTCTAAATACTTTTGTACGTTTCTCCTGAAAATTAGTAGATTTGCATATGAAATAAATTTTCGTGTGCCACACGAACTCTGAATCTCACAAGTCAATTGATTATGTCACTGAAGAATGCAGTTTGGATAACTAATGCTTATTGCAAAATTAACATATTAGCCAGCCAACGTAGTAAAGTAACAGGTTACCCCCAATGTATAATGATTCCTATAGTCAGTTTTGAAGAGGAGTGTGGTGACATCAGAGTCCATTCTCTGGAACTGAGGGCCTACAACTTACAGGTAAAGTTTTGGTTTTTATGGTGTAGAAGCTCTTTCTCTGAAATCCAGAGAAATGCAAAACATCTCTACAAGTTGGTTGTAATATAAAATGCTTCCTGGTGTCACCCCAAAAATATTGAAAGGATTAGACAATGCAGGACTGAAGAAAATTACATAATTGTGTGATCTTGTTTATGATTCTGGATACATTCAACCAGATATGAATGATTCTATATTTGCCAGGATACCAAAGCAAGTAAAAGTCACAAGCTGTTCAGATTACAGGACACTAAGTCTGATAAGTCACATATTGAAGAGAACATTGAAGATCATACTACATAGAAAGTGGCAAACAATTGAATAAAAATAAATGAAATGTAAAGAGAATTTATTACAAGAAGATGAACAATGGAATAAATCGTTAATTAGAGAAGAATTGCACAAAGCTACTAGGATAGTGGTAAATATGTATATGTGTGCTTCATTTATTATGATAAAGTCTTCAATAGAATCGACCATGAAAAGCTCATAAAATGCTTGAAAACCAAGTGGGAAAAACAAAGAGCAAACAGAAGTGAAGGATTGTGACAGCCAACCTTCCTGACAAAGACGACACATGATGATGATGATGATATCACCCCATATATGTTTATGAGAATTTTGGTTCTCACAACTCTTGAGACTATTAACTGCATTACAGTTTGGGTACCTTTATCCATGGGTTATGTTGATGGCTTAACATTTTTACATATGCCTCTAATTGATTATACAGTTACCAAAGGTTATATACTTCTGCATTATGTTTACCAATAAGTGAGGGTCATGCTTTTCTTTCCTGAATACCAAGGAATACTTAAACTACGTCCGGGTTATTTATCTGTTCTTCTTTCAGCTTTTCTTTCATTGTACTTGGCACTCATTCATCATTGAAACCCACACTATTGGCATTCTTTAATGTCGTGCCAAAGACTTTAGTTTTCACAACAAATTGCTGTCTGGAAACTGGACATTTTACAAATATAAACTGTCTCCTGCTAGTAGCAACATCAACTCACATTTCTATTATGTCAAGTACAAATTTAGTTGAACCTGAAACAAATATGAACACCAACTGACATACATGTGATTTTATAAGCATTAATAAGGCACAGTTTGACAAGAAGACATTGTACCAATAACCATTACTAACGAAATAGAAAAATGGTTGTTTTTCTTCTTGTTAGGTTAATCAGACTCGATATTGGATTCGCTAATTCAAATCAGCGAATGTGAGAGAATTTCCTGTTTGTCTTCTCCCCTATATTCTTTACAATCATTTGGTCTATTTTGAGAAGATTTTAGATTTCTATGCAAATAGGGAAAGAACAAATATTATAACAGATATTACAAATTGTCTTGAACTGTAACAGTTCTTCTTCTCTCATTTTATTAATCAATATTATTTTCAATTCTGTCATTGATACAGCTTGTGTGGCAAGATTTCAATGGGGAAAAGTTTATGTACCTTGAATTTTACACAATTGGTGACTTTGTCATCAATTAGATGATGCAGACTTTCCAACAATGACTTTCCAGATACAAATTTGATAATCTTCTGGGTATTATAGGGCATATAATACCAGCAATCTAAACTAAGCAGCAAATGTTGTTGTTGTTGTTTTGCATTTAGCACAAAGCTACACAATGGGCTATATGTGCTCTGCCCATATCAGGTATCGAAACCCGTTTTTTAGCATTGTAAGTCCGCAGACATACCGCTGAACCGCTGGGGGGCCTAAGCAAAAAATGTAGAGACCTTTGTTCTTATGTCCAGATATTCTATGCAGCTATTTGGCAAAATGGCTTCTTAAAGCAAATGGCCTAAATCTTCCTTTTCTTAATCTATAAAAGATAGGCATAATGAATTTCACCTCGCTACCTCTTGCTGATTACTTTCATACACTTCTCTAAATTTAACTGAATGTGAACGTGAACTTCTTGACTGCATGAGTATTGGTTCCATCTTTATGGCTTAAATTCTCACAATCTGCCATATGATAAAGTTATGCTTGCATTAACTTCAGCAGTAAATTACCATGGCAATAATACCTACACCTGATTCTTTTCGTGATTGTGACCATGCCTCGGGAAGATGAGCTAGTGAATATGTTCCACCCACCATAACTCATCTCTGGCCATTCAAAGGAGTTATTACGCCAGGGACACTGACTTACTTAATACTTATTTCTGTGTCTTGAGGTAGAGACCATCCTAGTTGACTTGGGTGAATCCATAATTAGACATGTTTTTTTGGCAGCTTTGCATCTGCACCTCCAAGTAAACTGCTCTGGTCGAGGACCAATTTGACTAAATGTACCTGATGAACTAGGCCATTATTTACACATCTTGGTGACATACAGTCATGTGAAAAAGTTAGGATACCCTATGAAAGCCTGTGTATTTTTGTAACATTTTTGGACATATAGATATTTAATCTCAATTTCAACAATACTGAGAGATTATAGGAATATAACTAAACAATTACAACTGAAGAAAAGACTTTTCAAGATCTTCTGTAAATATAATTCTACAAAAATGCATATTCTAACTAAGGAAAAAGTTAGGACACCCCCACATTTATTCCCACTTAAAATGGCTCAACTCACACACAGGTGTATCACACCAGATGCACATGAATAGAAGATCGTTATTCAGCATTTTAAATGAGGCTTGCCCTACTTAAACTTCAGGCATTTAGTTTGGTGTGCTCCTGACTGTTGAAGTGAGAATGAGCACCATGGTGAGAGCAAAAGAGCTGTCTGAGGCCTTTAGAAAGAAAATTGTAACAGCTTATGAGTCTAGTAACGAATTTAAAAAGATCCCAAAAGATTTTGAAATCAGGCATTCCACTTTCCGGAAAATAGTCAACAAGTGGAGGGCTTTCAAAACAACTGCCAACATGCCCAGGTCTGGTCGTCCAAGCAAGTTCACCCCGAAAGCAGACTGCAAGATGCTAAAAGAGGTCTTCAAAGAGGTCGTGAGTAAATTATTACACATCAAAATCAAATACACTGCTTAAGTCTATCGTTGTATGAGGCCTACTTTATTATTTAACCAGCCTTTCAAGCAGCACTGATGAGCCTGAATCGAGCAAAACTAGTCTGCTTCTGCGAAGGTAGCGAATAAACTAGGCCTGCAGGTCATCTTTCTTTGCATTGTAGAATATTATAATTCATCTGAAGAAATAGGTATATAATATAGGATGATTCGAAAGTGATCCCCCTTAAAGATTCTTCTAAATCTCTTTCATTTTCACTTGTTTCAGTTCAATCTAAGAATGTAAGAATACTGCAAAGGAATGGCACAGAGAAAAACAAAGAATCTCAGAGAAGAGATTTAAGTACAGGATAACTAATTTCAAGTTACCTTGAGGAATGTATTCGAAAATCTGTTGAACTAATATGTTATCACTAAGTATTTCCCAATTTGCATTTAACTGAAAATACTCTTTATTATTTGAATTTAAAATGCATATATTTTAAGTATCAATTTGATCGTGCCATAATTTTCTTTAAATTTTAAGAGTTTATGATTCATTTGTTTAACAAGAATAACAGTTCGATTTTGTGGTCTTAGCTTTAACACACCATTTAGCATATCAGGTTTCGAAATAATTCAAATGTTTTCCCTTTTAATAGCTGCTAAGAGATTGTTTTAGGTAAATTTTAATAATCGAGGAAGTTCAAAAATTCATTTTCCAAGTCTGTTTGTTTTGTTTCTTTTTGAATTTCGCGCAAAGCAACATCAGGGCTATCCGCGCTAGCCGTTCCTAATTTTGCAGTGTAAGACTAGAGGGAAGGCATCTTGTCATCACCACACACTGCCAAATCTTGAGCCACTCTTCTACCAACGAATAGTGGGATTGACCGTCACACTATAAGGATGTGAAGAAAAAGATCAGAAACGTTTTACAAAAACATAAAAATTATCAGACTAAGCCTAACTTAATCAACAAGGACAATTAACCCTACAAAGCGTTATAAACCTAATATCATCATTAAAGAACTGGACAAATGCAAAGGTTTATGATCAAGCGCAGAAAGAAAGATTTACAAACAAAACACATTTTACTACCTTAAAGACTAGAACACATTTCAAATGCTTAACAGTGATTCTATCGGAAATACTGAGATGAAAGTTAAAAAAATTATTTATGGACTTACAAAAGCAAGTAACCTCTCTAAGAAGCTTCTAAATTAACTTATGTTCCTCTACTAGCTGCATTACAGAATCATATGGTTTACTAAAAGAACAAACTGAATAAGTCTCAGCGTTAATAGCAATGCAACTAGAAGTCTGTTTGGTTTATGCATAAAATCTTAGTGTCGTCAATAAACAAAACGGAATTAAGGGGAAAACAGACTTGAATTTTTTTTTTTACCATTTTATTGTGTTCGTGACTACAGATCAAGGTAAAAAGAAAGAAATCCAAGCCTCGGGCTACAATTCCAGTAGCTCCCATCTTAATACACCACTTTACTAAATTACTATTCAATACTAAATACTAGTCAATTTCACTATTCGTTGGTAAAAGAGTAGCCCAAGAGTTGGCGGTGGGTGGTGATGACTAGCTGCCTTCCCTCTAGTCTTACACTGCTAAATTAGGGACGGCTAGCACAGATAGCCCTCGAGTAGCTTTGTTTCGAAATTAAAAAAACAAACAAACCCTCGCTAGTACAGCGGTAAGTCTACGGATTTACAACGTTAGAATCAGCGTGTCGCTTCCTATCGGTGGGCTCAGCAGATAGCCCAATCTGTCTTTGCTATAAGAAAAACACACACAGTCATTCTACTGTACCATTAACTGATGAAAATATTTTAGAGGAAAAAACCCTTTAAGGAAATCAGAATATCCCATTAAAGTTATAGAATGGCAAGGTCCAACCCTCAGATATCGGTACAATCTAATAAAGCTAACTATCTCCCTAAAACGTGTTTGTAGTCTAAAGAACATGTTGATTCAATTTATAAACATCAACATTAAAAAGCACGGTTGCAGATAATTTTCAACATATGAAATGAATTCACTAATTTCTGTACAAATCATTACCAAAGCCACCAGTACATTGGGAGTATATTTAAAGCTCTTTTCACCAAACAATTACGACAACAAATGAATAAACACAAAGGATGGCACACATAATTATAACCATTTTTCGTCTCAACTTTTACTATTTGAATTTGTGACTTAAACAGAAGTTTTGTAACAGAGCATTATTTCAATAATACAATTACTTCAACAGTAAGCTTTACTACTTAATATTCAAACGTACACTGTAGAAATGAACGTATAGATTCAAATATAATTCATTATTTAAACTAATTGAAGATTTGTTTTCAGTTGAGGTTTTGGTTTTGTGGAAAAGCTTATTACAAAGCGAAACATAACAATTTTGGTGTTATAAGGTCATTTATACACCACAACGCACAACAGAAGTTAAATACTTAAATAGTTTTTTAACACAAAAATGTTATTATTAAAGCGAATTTTCACTATCACAATATTTGAGTGTTTAGTAAAGATGAATAAAGCTTGCTAATGCTTCTAATGCATTTCTGGTGTTTTTATTAAGTGTGATAATTAATTGTTACTAACAGTGCTCGTAACCCCGAGCGGCTGTTTGTGCTGGTAATTATTAATCGTAGTATTCAAACTCATTTAAAAAATTCAGAAAAGGATTGTTTGTTTTCTGAATTTCACGCAAAGTTAGCAGTCCCTATTTTAGCAGTGTAAGACTAGAGGGAAGACAACTAGTCATCAACATCCACCGCCAACTCTTGGGCTACTCTTTTACCAACGAATAGTGGGATTGATCGTCACATTATAAGGCCCCCATGGCTGAAAGGGCGAGCATGTTTGGTGCGACGAGCATTCGAACCCGTCAGAAAAGAAAATATTTAAAGAATTTTTGTTTTGTTTTTTCGGAAAGGACCGCACAAGAAAAGTGTTCAGATTGTACTTTTTAGTCATACGTTACGTCAAAATGATTCAATGTATAGGGCTCAAAATTTTCATAAACTTTTACTAATATAAACTGTAATATTTTACATATTTAATAAATAATAGTTTAAAAAGGTTTCTTGGTACTACAACGAAAAAGTATGTCAATAAAGATATAGATAAATTCTCTCATTAAGTGTGTGTTTTCGTATAGCAAAGCCACATAAGGGTATCTGTTGAGTCCATCGAACCCGTGAATTTACCTTTATTAATCCGTAGACTTACCACTGTACCAGCGGTGAACTTTCCTATAAAGTCCTAGTGAAAATCATGTTCTTCTTGTGAGGAGATGCTTTAATTTAAAATTGTGTTCTGTTATAAAGAAATGGTTGTTGCACATACCACAGTTATTTTTCCAATCATCTGAATCTTGAATACTCAAAGTGTGAATTATTTTACGGATTATTTTTTGTACCATTCGATAAATGACGCAGGAGTGTTTGTTACATACATAGGTACTGTCATACACTTTACGTCCATTATAGTAATATTATTTATTGTGGTAGTTTGTACTAGTTTCTGAAATCAGTGTTTATGTCGATTGCCAATGCTAATTTGTGTTTGTTTTAATCTTTTTTCTTGGTTCATGCTCTTTATTGACATGTGCAGGTTTGAATCCCCGTTCCCAAATATTCTCGTTCTTTCAGTTGTGGGGGCGTCATAATAGTATGGTCAATCCCACTAATGGTTGGTAAAAAGAGCAGCCCAAGAGTTGATGGTGGGTGGTGATGACTATGTACTTTTCCACTAGTCTTTCACTGCTAGATCAAGGATAGCTAGCGCAGATAACCTTCAGCTTTGCGCGAAATTAAAAATAATAAATTAACTTTATTTACTTATTAAAAATGATATATATATATATATATACACTGTATATTCAACACATTTTATTGTATCTATTTTGTGAGTAGTATTGCAGTTTTTCAATTAATGTTTAATATTATGATGTGGTTCCATGGTAAGAAGTCTCTCCACATTTTTAATATATGGATGATTTAGCATATTGCTCGCGTTACGCATGAAATTTTTAACATATTTTTAGTACTTAACATTGAAATACTTTTTTGTTTCAGCTTAATTGGTGTCTCTCCTTGGAGTTAGGTGTACAAGAGTATTATTATGTAACCTTATTTTAGTTTATTATTATTATTATCATTATTTAATTTTTCTGTTCTAGTGAACTGACAACAGTACAAAATAAAACTAGCAAAAGAAATGGTCTGTTATTGACCACAGAGGATATCGATCAGTGTGATAGGCCTATCTCATCGAAACCGCTGTAGTGGAATAACTTCTGTGAGTGATTGAGATAATTTTTGTTGTTGTTTAATGAATTAATATTAAACTAATATGTATACATAAGATTAAGATTTTAAAGTGATCGTGTACGGGAGTTTTTGAACTTTTATTAATAAACTTAGTAAAAGTTAAAACATATTTAAACCCGATATGAATATTGCATAATTTCTAATTTATTTTACTTGGTAAGCCTTAGCTACGGTGGCCCAAGGGATGGCAGTAATACTGGTGTATGAGTAAATTGTTGTATGCTAAACACTAAGCCTGCCGTTGTCACTGTGTTATTCAATATATAAAAAGCGTTAGCCAAGTTATACTGCGATGCTATAGTATGATTTCAAAGTTAGATATTAATCGTTAGTCATCGTTATTCTTTTATTACGTATAAAATGTAGTAAAGGTAAGATCAGAATACAAGAGTCGAAAAACTTGTGTGATTTTAATAATGTGAAAGTGTCAACCTTGTGCTATTGATGCTGATTTTTATGTTTAATAGTAACAGACTTCATTTTTAAGTTTAAATTGTTGTTGGATAAATAGTTCTGCAAGCTTTACACAAGTGGTCATATGTGCCAGAATATCGCTTGTCTTCTACAGAAACATGGTTATTGAGTGAGTTACTTTACAGCTCGTACAACAGGAGCATTTTAGAAATAATAAAAAATTTTATCTCATTTCATTTTTTTTCTGGCAACTTGTACCTATTCAGAATTATTTTATTTTTTAAGTTAGTGAACTTGAAATAACTTCATGGTAGTAAAAACAACGCAAATATAATCAGAAAATCTGTGTAAGTGATGCAGTGTTAATTAATAGACACTAGTATTTATGTATTTTTGTAAGCAAGTCTCTATAAATTGTGTAGTTTTTTATTTTACAAAAACTATATTTTACAAATACCTGACAAGTATTGTAAGTTGAGAAATTCATTGATAGTAATGTTGGATCATTTCAAATACCATTTAATTTATTATAATTTTAAGACATTTTGTAAGGTAGTTTTTATATTAAAATGTAGAAATACCTTATGTTTCCAAATGCAATAAAATTGTATCTAATATCACTGCTGTTTACAAATTCAAAGCTTATTTGCATTTTGCTGTTGTGGTCAGAAAATGATTACTAATCATATATTTAATTTATGTGTGCAAATGTGATTTTCTAAGCTGGTGAAGTATTATTATAACTAATTATATTTTTCATAAGACATTAATTGTATAGTGTGGTTAAAACACTTGTACACTTTGTAAAAAAATCTTTAAGAATACAGTGTTAGATTGCATTATTTACTCAGTTCTTTAAGGTTTGTTCATGAAGTGCATGAGTATTTAAACCATGCTGTGAGTAGAATACATATATCATACCAAGTATGATTAGTTTTAAGCATACTTCTGCTAACAGTTTTATACTTCTGTTTGTTTCACTTTACATAAGCATAGAAATGCTCATGTTTTCAATAACAAGACTTTCATAGTTTTTCTATTTGTAACAAAAGCATCTTCTAGTGTAATAATAAATAATGTGTTATTAGTTGATAAATGTATTACCTGTTTGTTTGTACTTTGATTTGTAAAGAATTACATTCCTCATCATTTTAACAGAATCAGTAAGTAGTGCTTAACATAAAGTTTTGAATGACAGTTTTAATGTAATTCTGTGATAACACTACTGATTTCTTTTTATGTTAGAGGAAATGCTGCCACTGTTGTTTATTATGGCTTTCAGAATTAAAAAAACAAGATTGTCATTACAAGACTGTATCTTGTGACATGGATGGGAAGGTTACAATATGGGTTGGTTATAGGAAAACAAGAGAGGAGATAGAATAAGTTTCCCATTTGATTGATGTGACTGTACATGCAGAACAGTTGAGTTCGTTAAACATCTGTTCTGTGGAAATTTTTCATAATTACAGAAGCTGTTAAACTGTGGCACAGACAATTTTTACATATCATCTTTAATGGAATTGATTAATAAATAAATATATCATGTATATGTATCTGAAAGTAACATGTTTGTGGGAAATATTGTAAATTGCATGTAAATTAAAATATATTACTAGAACAATCATCTTTATAGTTATATTTGTTGACTTGTATACCACAGGCAGAAATAGGTTAATGTTTATTGGACACATGAACAGGTAGAAAACCAAGTGTGAAGCATACTGAATTTTAAGAAATTCAGTCACCTCTACAGTGTTAATATATAATTATATTGATTGAAGTAGCATATTTGGTCAGTCATACATCGGGAAATATTCCATAATTTCTATGGTAAAAGGTTTTGGATGTTGTAGAAATGGGAAAGGTGTGAGAAACATGAGTGTCTCTCACCAGTTGAATTGTAATTCTATTTGTAAGTCAATAGGAAAATAAATCTAGCAAAATCCAAATGGAAAATAAGCCAATAAGTTTTTAAATAAAACAAATAGATAATCCAGTTGCATAACCTAAGTTAAACCACATAAAGTAGCTCCTTCAAAAACCAGAATCAGTTACAATAAAAATTTAAAATACATTTGCTATAGACAGATGTTAGATCTAAAACTACATCTCCCTAAAGTGCATAAAGCTTTCAAAGCAGGTCTAATGAAATGTATGTGAAAAACCTATATTTTAAAAGTGTATTGAAATCTAAAGCTATGTATGCAAGACTGGCCTTGTGTGTGGAAAAAATAATACACAAACACACTCAAGTAATGCCCATTTCCACATCCAGTGAACATCAACTGCACTTTTAGTATGAAGTGCAAAGAGTGGCAGCTCTCAACTCTTATCTGATTTCCTTCTGAAGAAAAACAAGTTGCATGTTATTTTTCTTATAGGTAAAACAACATATAAGGGGCATTTGTAACATGCACCAGTGAAAGGGGAAGCTTAATAATTTATTTGATCACCTTACTGTATACAAATTACAAATCTGATTAACTAATGGAATTGATTACCTGCAAACATTGATTAGTGCCATATAAATGATTATTCAGAATTATAATTAAATTTACTAATGTAATAAAAATAATAAACTAACCAAACTTAGGATTTCCCTTTTATTTCCATTTTTTGCTTATTCCAATTATTAAAGTAAATTATTGCCATTATTTGTTGTAGCATGAAGTTAAACAAAGGGCTGTCTGTGCTTTGCATGTTGTAGGCATTGAAACTTGGTTTGCAGCATTTAATTAATATTTTTAATTCAAATAATTGTTTTAACCATCTCACGAGAATAAGCAATTCATAAAGTGTAATCAGTTAATGAGCTTGATGGTTAATTGATTAGCAAGTTCCAATAATAAATGCCCAGGTGTAGTCCAAAGTGAGATCAACAAGAAGTATGATAATGTAAGAAATGCTGTGTGCAAACTAATGGGTAAAATGACAAAGTACTACAAAATGTTACCAGAAATAGTATCATGTAATTGTGAGAGTTGCAGTGTATGATAATATAGAAGAATATGGATATTTAAGGAATTTTATCATAAACCAAAATGCTTTCCCCAAGTTGTAAATCAGTTATCCAGCTAAATTGCAAAAAAAAAAGAAAAAAGTGTTAACCCCTTTTATAGAGAAGTTTTTTTCAGAGAATTGCAATTGTAAAGGAAGACTATAAATGGAAATTTCAGTGAAACAACTAGAAACATCAGTGGGTGTTTAACCCTTAAACAGCAGAATTGTTTTAAGTAGCAGTATCAACTGAAGATGGCTTTCATTTAAGGGTTTAAAGATTCAGGGCTCTATAATTTTTTATATCATTTGGGGTTTTCTATTCTAGTTTTTCAGAACACTAACTGGGAACTTGTCAAATTGAATTGGGAGTACGAATTCTGCGTGCCAGTTACTGCTGACATCTCGGGGAAACAACAGTTAGTCGGTAGTGTAAAGAGGACTGAGACTATTTAAGGATACAAATTTGAACTAGTTAAAGCAAGTATTTGTCTTTTACAAGCATTTGCAAAATGCTTTTAACTTGTTCATAGAAGTTAAAATGGACATACAAGAAATCTTAACATTGCATTTCTTACCTACTGAATTTGGTAATGCTTTGTTTAAAAAATAAAGGACGTAAATAGTCTTATCTTTCGCATATTAATGTAGTTGCATTTTTATTTACCAATTTTGTTTTTCCTATCAATACTTTATTAATCAATGTGTCAACTAGTTTTAGTAATTTTTGTTCATCATTATTGCTGTAATGATTCCTTGATACAACAGACTTCATGTTATTTTGCCCAATATGTGTTTTTTATATCCTCGATACATAGGTTTGTAAGTGCAAGCTACTCCCGGATGATTAGTATTTGTGTATCAACATGTCTGTGTGCAACCATGGCTTACTGTACACTCTGAGTTCGAGATTTCTATAAAATACACTTTTGTACATAGACATAGGCTATTTAGAATTTGTACCAATGTCAAGTGTTATCATAATAAAACTGTTGGAAATGTGACTAAATATTAATAATGTCTACTCCATTATTTAAATATAATTCTTTCCACTTCTAATTATATTTAAATTATTGAGTGCTAAGGACTTATTCAGTCTCAATTGCAATAGCTTTATGATAAAACTTGACATTAGTACAAATTTTAAAAATTGTCTTTGTGTTAAAAAAAAAAAAAAAATGGACTGAAATCACAAATTTCTATCATGCAGGCTAGAAATGTGCATTGAAGTATAATTTTTCCAATTTTTGTTAGAAACTAGCATAATTGATATACTATTTAGAGTATTTGCAATTTTAACATTAGGTTTTCAGTCATAATCCACTCATAAAAACCTGGTAAACCAATTAATCCACAGGTTCTTGCCATGCTCATATAAACTGATATTTTATTGTATATCATATTGTTGCATCGCTATTCATCATTATTTTTAGGAAAATAGTTAACTAATTTTCATTTCTGTTTTTGTCCAATCAACTTGATTCTTCATTTCATTTTAATAATGCTTAGGGATCTTCATCTTCCTATTATCATCACTGATTAAATCAAAACTAACTTGCCAGTGGATGTTATTGTAAACATTGTTGTCTGTGAAATTATCACTGATTTTTATATTCTTATGAGGCTACATGTTGTGTCAATGGCAAATATAATAAATTCTGTTGTATTTTTCAATAGAAATGTCACAACTGATACAGTTATTGAGGGTTTATTTTATAATACTTAAACCAAGAAGCTATAATTTGCTCAGATATAAGAGAGGGAGAGGTAGTTATCTGTTTTGGTTAGCAAGCAAACATCTTCTGTTCTGCTTAGTTGTTGTGGTTACATACAAGAAGAGTTCTTAGCATGGGACAAAAAATACTCTTCTCCTTCCAGTTACGGACTATTGTCATGGGATTATTATTAATTATTTAGTATTATTTTTAGCACTAACTATCCATTCTGAGTAATATTATCTTAATACTGTTGCTGCTGTTTTATGCTTGGTATTTAGTACCATTTTTGGCACAGGTTCTCCTGAAGAGTTTTTTTTAGAATACCTAATTCAATTTGATTTAATTTGCATCTATTTTCTTCAAATACTTTAGTGCTCACTCCTCTTTCATACTTCCATATTATTTCTTCCTGTGGACTAATGTGACCTCTTGCATCTTTTACTATTCTGTCAGTGTGCATACAATTTTATTAATGGTACCAATTAAATACCTTATCAGATAGCCCCAAAGTTGTTCTTTATTCATTTGGTTGTCCACTTTTTCATTGATTGATATGTCTTTGTGTTCTGAAATATAGGTTATTATTATATGGATAATTTTTTCAAGTCTTTCAAAGGTTTTATCAATATTCTTTGGGTGATTAAGGATTAGAAAGTCTGTCAGGAGTATGATTCTGTCACAGTACTCATTGTTACTAGTTAACCAGGTAAGTGCATTCTTGTATGTTCCACATCATCCTCTAAATGAATGGATAAACCTCCTCCTTTTTGTTTTTCTAGTCTACATGCTAACACCTAGATGTTTAATATGGCTTGTATCTATGCAGCCCTTTTTTATTATCAGTTTCTGCTCTAACATCCATTTCATGACTTTGTGTTGAACAGTGTTGACCATTGTTCCTTCTAAGCTGTGTGGCTGCATAATAACAAATCAAGTGCTGTGCTCTTTATTATTCCAGTCAAACATTTCCTCAGTAATGGTGAGGAGTCTTAACATGTTGACAGTTTTAATGACCTTGGCAGTTGATAAGTCCAAATAACTAACTGACAGCATTGCAAATTGGTCTAATGATCCAATAGGATTGATGGCCTAAAAGTCTCCTCCCAATATAAAAAAAAAAACAAACAAACAAACAACAACAATAACAAAACTGTGTATTACACATTGCCTTGATACTGGTGCATTTGGAAAATTTATTCTGCACATCGATTGAAAACATTAGGGGGATAATGGGTCCTAATCTTTCCCTTTATATATTCTGTTTCCAGTCTTCATTGTGCTTAACTTAATCCCATCTTCCAGGATACACACACTGCTTTTGATGTTTTCCAGTGGGTATTTATCCTCTGCATCCTTAGCCTCACTGACCCATGACTTGGCTGATTTCAGTCTCTCCATTATTGCTTCATCTGTTCTGTCTCACAAATGTTCATATAAAGGGTGAGATGTGGTGGTTTTGAGTAGTGCTTGGTTGTCTGGAATCCTTTTGTCTTGTAATAATGCTGCTTGTACCAGTCTAAATGACACAGTGCCAGTGTGACTACTTGTGGTGCTGTTATCATGGCCATATTTTGAACCCTTATATCTTTGGTTATTTCTGAATTTGTTCCTGATAAACATGTATGAATTCTCTAGTATTTTCTGGTCATGATTGTTACTTTGATCAGATTGATGAGGCTTTTTTTTTTTTTTGCTGCACTTTCTGATCTAATGTAATTTTTTAAAACAACAATGAATGTTTTGTTCCATATAGGCTGTCCTTTTCACTAAACTAAACCCTCTTAGCCAGCCCTTATTATTCAAATATTTATCAAGCTTCCCATTAAACTTTCTTAAATTAATTACATTCACTACATCTGAAGGCACTCTGTTCTAAGGGCCACCCACTGTATTAAAAAAGCTGTCTTAGTTAAAGATGACTTCTTCCCTGTCAAAATTTGTTTGTGTCCCATAGTCTACCATTTTTACCATTCAACATTAACAAGAGATAATGCATAACATTATAACTTCTTTTTAACAATCTGAAACATCTCAATTAGACATCCTCTAACTCTTCTCTTTAAAGAGAAAATAAGTTCAGAGATCTTAACCTGTTCTCATATGATAGCATTTCCATCCCAGCTATTATCCTACATGCTTTCTTCTGAACTCTTACCAGCATTTCAGTATTATTTTTTTGAGATAAAAAGCCTAGTACTGAATATTGTAGTAATACTCTGATTGTAGCCTACTCAGTGATGCATACAATGACATTATTACCTCTTTGGAAGTTGTGTTCATAATGTTTGGAGGTACAACCTAAAATCCTATTTGCTCGACCATAAGTGGATATCTAAATAGACTGATCAACTAGAACATCAAAATATTTTTTCTTCCATTACATTGATGAAGATGGACCAATGTTCTGTTTTTAAACTTGTATGTTCCACCATCAATAACATTTTACTTATGCTTGTAAATTAGTATTTACCTACCTAATATTATTGCTAGGGATATTCCCATCAAAGTTACATTCGTAAATCAAATTGATATCCCACACACATTACTTTGCATTAATTATAATTTAAAGCCTTCTGCAATTTATTTACCCAACTTGCCAAATAATATATCCTCCTCACAGCATATGTTTTAGAATTTCTATGAAAATTATTGTTAAAGGATTTTCACTTAAAAGTGTCAAGAGTTAAAAATGGTCACATTGATGAATTGTTGTGAACACTGCTTGGGAACTTCTGCAAATCTTAAGATATTTTTTGCTTCAAAAATTACTTCACATATAAAAGATAATTAGAAGTTCATTATTCATTAGTATAGTTTTATCAGCATAGTAATGTCTTAATTTTATCTCATGGCTTAGATTTGTCATTTTCAAGTTGCTTTGAACAACAAAGAGCTGTTGTGACTTCTAAGTAAATGGGGAAAACATCAAAGTAACAATTGTGGTATTGCTAATGGAGCATAATGTTTGATTAAAGAAAAAAAAAACTTGGTATTTGACAAGCTAAGGCTAATAAGTGCATGTTAAATTTGTGTTGTTAAGAGATGTGGTTTGTGCATTGGGCTTATTATAATATTTCTATTAAATATGAATTATTTTTATGCATTGTATTTTGTACTGATAGCAGAAAACAAAATACTAATATTGTACCAAAAATAACCCTGATTGCTTATGTAACCATCTTTGCAATGTCTTTAATTGGTATCATGCATTTGAAACCTTAAAAATGAATTGCAAGTATCAATTAAAATAAATCATAAATAATCTATAATTGTCAATAGAAGGAAAACAAAAGCAAAAATTGTGTAAATTTTAAGGGTGGACTCTTATGTTAACATACATTTTTTTTTTTTTCTGCAGATATAAACATTTAGACTACATACATTATTTCATTTGTATTGTTTTATATAATTCTTTTCCAAATTTTGAACAAAAAAGTAATAAACTTTCTACAACAATAATTTTATGTTGGAAATAAAACCAAAACATCTGTGATTTTGTGTAAAATTTGGAAGTTCGAATATTTAATGTTAAGGAATAATGTGGTATTCTCAAGTGTATGCACTAACACTCCTTTCACAGCATTTGTATAAGCACTGTAGAATAATAGGAGGTTTCAATAGGCAGTATATTATGAAGTGAAAATGGATTCTCAAACCTCAGCTGAGTTGAAACAAACAGACATTGAACACAATACAGAACAGAGTGAAAATTTTTCTCTTGAACAGAAACAGTTGAAGGCAAAAACAAGTATATTTTGCGACACATTCACTGAGAAAGGCAGAGTGTGGGGAATCTAAATATGATCATTATTCCAGACTGAGAAAACATAGCATCATGTACAAACAAAATAACTAAAAAAACCTATTCTTTTCAGGGTTTAGACACAATTGACATGATTTACAGGCACTTAAAGTGTAAAAGATGGGATGTTCTAAGCTTGAGATATCATGCGAGATGCAACTGGTAAAGACTACTGTCTATTTCTGTTTGGTATTCTCCACTTTACAGGAGTCTTTCCCACAAGAGCTCGTGAAACAGTAGTTAATGATGGAAATGAGCAGGTAAATAGGGCAAGAGGAACTTGGTTACTCCCTCAAATGATAATTTATATTAAGACTACATTCATAACACACAGAGAAAGTTTGTAAAAGTCAAATAAGGGAGTAGGAAGGAAACACTAGTATGTCTGCATACTATAATAACACTTTTTTATGCATTGATTGTAAAATTTTAATATTTTTATACAAGTGATGTGCACCTTTTTTACAATTGAATCCTTTCTGCATGTTTAAGTAACTTTTGTCTTCTTAATTCCATGAGATCTTTCATTATTTAAATTTTGTTTTGAAAAATAATGTTATGCTGATAAGCAAACACTATATGTTGTTTTTCAGTAAACATTAAAATGAAAGGAAATTCATGATATCAAGAAATCTGAAATATAATCAATGTGGAAATTAAAGTTACAAGTGCTTTCACAAGTTAGACTATCTGTTTTCAAAGGTGAATTGGAAAACAAGTGAAATGATCAACAGGTGACACAACTGTTCACAGGTTGAATGTACTTTTAATTGTATAGTATTTCTTTGGTTAATTTACATATTTATATAATATCACAATGTGTAGTAGAGGAAGGGAAATAAAAATATTTAGAGAATGATAAAAGATTTATATTGTAGTTCTTATTTTAAAAAGGTGTTTTAATTGATGTAAGATTCTGAAAGTCCACATGCAAAACCCCTCAGTGTGGATTCCTGTACGTGGTGAGGGGACCTCCCAGGGAAGGTTCTGTTCTATCTGGTTACCTTCTCTGGGATCTAAACATCCACCCACATGTTTGCCATGAGTTGTGACCCATGAAGGGGAGGAGAGGATCCTGGTGGTTGAGGGGTCCAAACCTAACACACCACTTTGGCTTCGAATTCCTGTAGACGGGCGGCCTTTGGGTGGCCCCACTTGGGCTAGAGTCAACCAAGTACCAGTGTTGGAAGTTCTCAACGGGTGTTGTGGACATTGTGCCTGATGCTGGTGTTTGGGTATAGTGCTCACGAAACCCTGGCGTTGCTGCATTGTCCTTGCGTGACTTTGTAGTGCGTCCCCTTGTAGGGCTCCATGGTGGGTGGGGTCAGTGGGTACCGAAATTTTTTCTTTTTCCTATGCATCCTCTAAAAAATTTAAATAAAACTGTAAAAAAAACAGTCAATGGGTAAGCGACCACGTCTTGAACACTCGGAACAGCAATCTTCAACATTAGTAACGCACGTACCTCATTTTCTTATATTACATTCTCTTCGAAAAAACCTTTAGGGCAAATGTCCCCTTTTTTTATTCAAAAGGGACTAGAGGAACTTGGTGGCTCTCCAAAGTCAGTAAAGAAACTTCGATCTGGTGACATATTGGTTGAAACATCCACATCCCAACACAGTGAACTCCTCTTGAATTCAAAGGCAATTGGGGATATACCTATTGAGGTTACACCCCATGCTACCTTGAATTCTTCATGAGGAGTTATTGTTGAAAGGGATTTGAAGAACGTTCCTGAGTCAGAGATTCTCGCTGGTCTCTCCACTCAAGGAGTTTCTGCAGTGAGGCGCATCTCCGCTCGCAAAAATGGAGTTACACTGCCAACAAATACCCTCGTTTTAACATTTACTTCACCATGTGCACCTGCTACCATCAAGGCAGGTTATCTCATTTGCAGGGTTCGACCATACATACCAAACCCTCTTCGATGTTTCCAATGTCAGAGATTCGGCCACTCAAAGACATCTTGTCGTGGTTCCCTGACGTGTGCTCGTTGTGGAGGCAAGGACCACGATGCCTATGACTGTGACATGAACCCACATTGTGTAAACTGCAATGGTTCTCACCCTCTTACTTTCATTCTTGCCCAAAATGGTTGGAGGAAAAGAGGTGCAGCGTTTGAAAATGACACATAACATTAGTTATCCTGAGGCTCGAAATTGCTGTCCACAACTCCATCTCGGACATATGCTGCTGCACTTCATTCCACAACTACAGTGGGAGTGCAGACAGATCTCTCTGTGCCTCCAAGAGAATCGTTTTCAAAACAAATGAAAAGCCTTTTGACCTCCGTGGTTAAAAAGGTTGATGAATCGACTTCCACACCCATCTCTGTTCCTCCCATACCTTCCAACAAACCTCAAGATCCACGTCCTTCAGTTTCAAATACAGGCATTTCTTCTGATACATCTTTTCTCCCACCACAAGAGACAAAACAATTATTCGTTCGCGTCCTCAGTCACTGTATTCCCCTTCCAATAACAAAAACCTGCCCACCCGACCCAGAGCAAGATCCATGGAGGTTGATAGATCTCCTCCGACTAAAGACAGTAAAGAAAAAAGATGTGGTCATAAACCAAAGGGTTCTCCAGCCACTTCACCTACCCGTTCTTAAAAATGGCCACCTTGATACAATGGAACTGTCGAGGTTTACGTTCTAATCTGGATGATATCAAAACGCTGATTGCTTCCTACCATCCTGTTTGTCTTTCTTTACAAGAAACATTTCTCAAAACTGCTGATACTGTCTCCATTCGGCAGTTTTTTCTGTACAGAAATGACAGGTTGTGTGATGGTCGAGTACATGGAGGGGTGGCACTGTTGGTTGATCAACACGTACCCACCCTGTCTTTGTCACTCAACACACCCTTGGAGGCTGTAGCCATCTGCATTTCCTTGGGTCATACCATCACTGTTTGTTCTCTGTACCTGTCCCATGGAGAGACATATGATCAATCACATTTTGATGCTCTCGTTGAACAATTGCTATCTCCATTTCTAATCCTAGGGGATTTTAATGGACATCATCCCCTCTGGGGAAGTGCTATTATTGATGGGAGGGCCGATCTGTAGAGCGGATGCTCTCTGATCACAATCTTTCTCTTTTCAATACTGGTTCTTCCACTTACTTTCATGCACCTAGTCAGTCCTTTACCGCTATTGATCTCTCAGTTTGTTCCCCTTCATTATTCTCCCATTTTTCATGGAGGGTTGACAGTAATCCACTAGGCAGTGATCATTTTCCAATCCTTTTGAGAGAGACTGGCGTGGTCGATGCCACCCTACCAGCGTGCCCGGTGGAAGCTGGATCAGGCAGACTGGTCCACTTTCACTGCTCTCGCAGAACTTGATCCTGCCATCATAAATCAGCCATCAATAGACGACTGTGGAGCAGCGGTAACTGACTGTATTACACATGCAGCTGCTCAGTGTATTCCTAAAACCTCGACACGTTTTCCACGATATCCTCGTCTGTGGTGGAATCCTGCTTGCCACTTAGCACGGAAGGCTCAAAAGCGGGCCTGGGATACTTTTGTAGATATCCCACACTTTCAAACCGGGTTGCTTTCCAACGGGCCATGCACATGCTAGGTGGGTAAGACGTCAAAGCCAGAAGGAATCTTGGATTAAGTTCACAACCAGCATATCTTCTACCACCAGTTCCAAGATCATATGGGACAGGATTCAAAGGTTAATGGGCACTACAATTCTGTCCCCTCTCGATCTTACTCTCTGATGGTCAGGAGGTGACTGATGTTCGGAACATCGCTAACACTCTAGGTGAAAGCTTTTGCCGGGTATCTAGCACTTCTGCTTCTTCCTTCACCTTCCTGGCCATCAAGACTTGGGCAGAGCGATCACCTCTTTCCTTTCGAACTGACTGTTTCTTTGACTATAATTGTCCCTTTACCCTGGTGGAACTAAAAATGGTCTGCCAGTATGTCTGTTGGACCTGATGATATTCATTATGACATGCTGCACCATCTATCTCCTGCTTCTCTTGATGTCCTTCTGATTGTTTTCAACCGGATCTGGCAGGAGAATGTTTTTCCTGATGCCTGGTGCCAGGCTATTACTTTACCTTTCTCTAAGCCAGGGAAAGATCCCAAGATTCCTTCAAACTACTGTCCAATTGCTTTGTCGAGCTGTCTCTGTAAGACATTAGAAAGGATGGTTAATGCTTATCTTGTTTGGTTCCTTGAATCAAACAACCTGCTCTCGCCCACCCGGTGTGGGTTCCGTCGACAGCACTCCACCACAGACCACCTAATTTGTCTTGAAACATCTATCAGAGAAGCCTTTCTCAACCGCCAACATCTTGTATCAATATTCTTTGACATATTTCTTTGACCTCCATACATATGGGTTACGTGGCCATCTACCCATGTTTATTAAAAATTTTTTAATGGACAGTAGATTCCAAGTTCGTGTGGGTTCGACACTTTCCCGTTCTTTTGTACAGGAACTTGGAGTCCCTCAAGGCTGTGTATTGAGTGTTACAATCTTCAGTATAAAGATAAATGCCATCACTGAACAACTCCCTCTCACTGTTGCGAATGGGCTGTATGTCGACGACTTTCACATCTCATGTCAGTCGTCAAACATGAGATATATTGAGCAGCAACTACAAACCACCCTCAATTGTGTACGGAAGTGGACTCTGGCGAACAGCTTTAATTTCTCTCTCTCCAAAACTGTATGCATGCACTTTTGCTGTCGACGGGGTATTCACTCTGATCCTGAACTTCATATCGGTGAAGTTTTGCTGCCAGTGGTCCCGGAGTCCAAGTTCTTGGGGCTTATCTTTGATCGTAAACTGACCTTTATACCACACTTAAACCAGCTTCGGGTCAAATGCACAAGAGCACTGAACATCCTCCGTGTTCTCTCTTCTACCAGTTGGGAGGCAGATTGCTGTTCAATGTTAAAGGTATATCGTGCTCTTATTAGATCGAAACTCTATTATGGATCAATGGTCTATGGCTCTCCCAGACCCTCGGCCTTAAAGATGCTGGACCCCATTCATCACCAAGGACTTCGACTCTGCTCTGGGGCTTTCCGTACCTCTCCAGTTCAAAGTATATACATTGAATCTCATGAACCTTCTCTACACCTTTGTCGTTTCCAACTATCTTTACAATATACTTGAAACTTCATTCCTTACCAAAGCATCCCACCTGGAAATGTGTTTCCTTCCTCAGTGGGCAGTACTTTTCAGAACAGACGATCTGTCATTGCTCCGTTTGGCCTTCACATCCGAGCAATTGGATGAATTGGGTCTGTCCTTGGATAACATTGCAGATTCCACAGGTTGGCCCATCCCACCATGGCTTATTACAGCCCCCAAATGTGACCTTTCTTTCAGTCACCTAAAAAAGGCAGATACTCCAGATTGGAAGTACCTTCTTTTATTCAATGAATATCTTTCAAACAATCATTCAGTTCCCATTTGTACTGATGGTTCCAAATCAGGTTATTCAGTGGGCTCTGCTATGGTTTGCTATGGGTCAGTAGTTGCACGCAGAATCCCTTCCACAGCTTCTGTGTTCACTGCTGAACTGTATGCCATATCTGTTGCCCTGGATCATATTGCAGCTGAGCAGTACTCCAACTGCACTATTTATACTGATTCGCTTAGTTCTATACTTGCCTTGGAATCGCTACACGTTAGCTCACATCCTATTCTCGCTGATGTGCTAAACCGACTAGTCCATTTCTCATTAGCAGCTACTTCAATCCAGTTTTTCTGGATACCAGGCCATGTTGGTATTCGCAGGAACAAGTTTGCAGACATGGCAGCTAAATATGTCAGTTTCAGCACCATCACTCCTATGCCTATTCCGTACATGGACTATGGTGTTATCTTCAAGGCTCGGCTCCATGCCAGCTGGCAGTCCACTTGGAGTGAGCAACGTGACAACAAACTTTTTTCAAATCAAACCCAAAATTGGACTTTGGCCATCTAGCTTCCGCAAAGTTCGGAAGGAGGAAGTTGTTCTCACTAGGCTACGCATTGGTCACAGTTTTTTAACTCATCATTTTCTTTTATCTGGAACTGATGCACCAATGTGTAGTTTGTGTAACACTCAAATCACTATCAGCCACGTTTTACTTTCTTGCCATCGTTACAATTCTCAACGACGGCAATATTTTAAACATATTTTTTCCCAGGGTCAGTCTGTAACATTGGACAGAGTTATTGGTGATGGTGACTCTGTCCACCTTGATAATGTTTTTAATTTTTTAATGGCCATTAATCTTTTTAATCTCATTTAAGTGTTGCATATTTATTCATTACACCTTTTTAATTGTGGTTCCTTTTTTACAGTTTTAATCTCTCTCCTTCAATTTGACATTGGACAATGGCCAGAACATTAAATAACTCGACACCAGGACTGGAAAGGCCAACTTCAGGTGACTAACACTACTGTTTGAACTATTCGTTTGAACTATTCGATAGTCGTCCTGGCGAGTTGTTATTATACTTTTGCTGCATATCATTTCACACTTTTACTACTAAACTTTTTAGTACTGGCCATATTGACTCATAACCCGGAACCAGGACTGGAAAAACCAACTTCAGGTGACTGATGGTGGTTTTAAAACTTACCTGTTAGTCTTCCTGGCAGGTTATGATCATTACCATTCTGCTACAGGTAGTTCTTTACAACCTTGTTGACTGGATGTCAACATTGGTTTTATGCCATTTTCTGTTTTAATTGCCGTTTTGCTTTTATCTTCAATTACTTTTACAAATTTTACTCCATTTACTTGACTTTTATCTTTTTTTACTGGACATTTGGCTACTCATTATTACGATTTTGTGGAGTGTCTTTTAAAACTTTTATTCTTTTACATTTTGATAATAGCTGCTATGACACACAACCCGGAACCAGGACTGGAAAGGCCAACTTCAGGTGATTGACGGTGGTTCTTGAACTTACCTGTTAGTCTTTCTGGCAGGTTATGATCATTACCATTTTGCTAGAGTAAATATTTTACAACTTTGAAGACTGGATGTCACCATTGGTTTTTACACCATTTTCTGTTTTAATTGCTGTTTTGTTTTTACCTTCATTTACTTTTACAAATTTTACTCCATTTACTTGATTTTTACTGGACATTTGGCTACTCATTGTTACAATTTTGTTATGTATCTTTTAAAACTTCTATTCTTTTACATTTTGATACTGGTTGCTATGACACATAACCCGGAACCAGGACTGGAAAGACCAACTTCAGGTGACTGATGGTGGTTCTTGAACTTACCTGTTAGTCTTCCTGGCGGGTTATGATCATTACCTTTTTGCTAGAGTAAATACCTTACAACTTCTTATACTCTGCCTTCTATCTTAACATTGTAAATTAAGTGTCAACATTGGTTTTATACTTTTTTGTTTTACCTTCATTTCCATTTATGTCTATTACTACATTTATTTATTATTATTTTTTTTTTACATTTTTACCGAATGTCTGGCGCAGATAGCCTCGCTGCTTTGTGCCATAAAACACTAAATCAATCAATCAATCAACCATATGCAAATAAGATTTAAAAATAAATATATAACTTACTTCTAAGTTTCCAAAATAGATGTGCTGGTGTTTATTTTTCCTGTTAGATTTTGAGTTATCTGTCAAATCAAGTGTATATAATTGAATGATAGAGGTAAAATTATATGTAAAATTAGGAAACTATTATTGTTGTAATGCTATTTCAATGTCCATTGTTTGAGAATTGAATCAGTACACTTGCTGATTTATATAAAATCAACATTATAAATCTTGACAAATAAAAGAAATTTGAGTTTATTTTTTTTATATTTATACATTCATAAACACAGTGTTTGATAGGAAACTAAAAAGCTTTACTTACCTTTCTTGATTCTGTGTGGTCTTTTCAATTATGTTTGAATTGGAACAATTTACATGGTTAAAACAGAGCCTTAAAACAATAATACATTGTATTTTTTGTGCCTGTTGTCTATAGTTCTTGTTTTTGCAGGTTTTTGTTGACCAATTACAGTATCATTATTTCTTTTTTCTTGTGTGTGTGTGTGTGTGTGTGTGTACAGGTTTAAACAGTCTTGAAGCTATTTTAAAATACTTTGTCAATAGCTTTTACATGATCATTTGAATTGTTGCTATATTTAAAATTTTCTCTGACATTAGGATTCAACTTGTTTAAGAATAAGATATTTAGAAACTGGTTTGTTAAATGTTAGAAAGGATATATATACTATACATTTGCATTTTTTGCAAAATTGCATATTTAACTGTCTGTACATGTACCATCCTGACAGCAAAACAACTTATCATTTAAATAATTAAAGGAGTATGCCATTTATTTCTCATTCTTTAACCACATGAGTATATCACTCTACATTTTAGCTTCAAATATTCACCAGTTTTGCCCTGAAGCTATAATTATCCAGTTGATATATGAACTTGTTAAGTCAGTCTATTGAAAGATGTTTTGAAAACTTGCTTTATTTTCTACAGAACTATTGCATGTTATATCATTTAAAATTGGTTCCAGTAAATGAGTGGTTCCTAGGTCTGAGGAACATATTATATGGGTGAAGTTTTAAATAATTAATATACGAGGCCATACTCCCAGGCTACTTGCCTTGAACTTCACAACTTGAAAAAGGCTTCATTAAAGAAGCTAAAACACTCGTCTATTTTCATTCAACAGGCAGTTATAGCCCATTAATGTTTTCAAACCAGTTTTTTTCATATTCTGTTATTGTATGTAATACACACACATCACATTGTATGAAATGCTAACAATCGCATTTTCTTTTATGAATATATTTTGCATCAAGTAATTTTTTCCCCTTAGTTATTGTGAATTTCCCCTTGTGTAACAATTTATGGCTGCTTGTAAACCAAGATGTGCACCTAATGTTGCTGGTTTAGTAATTAATAAGAAAATAAATGATGGTGTGATAACAAAAATATTTCTTCAATACAAGTTTGTGGTTGAGAAAGGGAAAAGAATTAACCAATTTTGATATGTGTTTTCAACCAGCTTTTTACATCACTTATTATGCTAATTTTAATTTCACACTAATATATTAATTATGTTATATTAATTTAAAATGTTGTGAGAATCAGTTTTTAAACATTTCATTTAGTGAATGTCTTGGACTTTGCTTAAGTTTTTTTATTTCCTTTGACAGTGATTGAATTAAATTCACCATACTCCTATTTTAAGAGTGTAATCTTTCTCTTTTTGTTACATTTCTAGAGCAAATAGATATATAATTATAGGAGAATAGAATGTATTCCAGAACTTCAATTTGCTGTTAAATATAAATATTTTGCTACTTCTCATTACATTTAATAAAAAAATGTGCATATTTCTAGAAGGTAAAATCAGTAGATACTAAACAAAAACTGCCCTGGAAATTGGGTAAGTAAGGGAAATGTAATGGTTTATCTCTGTCAGAGAATTTATAAATATTTGTATTCCTGCTAATAAATATTATTTTACTAATTGGTGATCTCTGTGATTTTTCTTTTAATGTTAAATGTAAAATATTGTTTTGAAACAAACAAGATAATTGAGAAATAACAACAAATATGTCATGCCTGGTTCTTCATTGGATCAGTTAAAAGTTTATGGACTCAACATTTTAAAATCCAGTCACTATGTCCCCATAGTGAACACAATGCAGGTAGTTCATTGTGGAGATTTGTGCTAAGTGAACAAAGTTCTCATGACTTTAGGAAATGTATAATAAATGAAAATGTACATAAGTGTGTTTATGTATAGATACATAATTTTGAAAAATTGTTTTGCAAATGGTTTTGTGCGTGTGAGTGGGAAAAATATAATTTGTAATTGTAATTGATATGACTATTAATATGGAATATAAACCATAATTTTTTTTTTTTTTCAGATAAATTCTTTGATTGCACTGCATGGACTAGCAGAGAAATTGGTAAGAGAGTAAATTTATAATTGTTTTAGGTGTATGTTCTTTGTATGAGTTAACATTTTTGTGATGGATCACAGGTCAAAGACCATGTCAAAATTTTATTGAATTACTATTTTATGAATTTGTCTAAGTTTAGAACCAAATTATAGATTATAATTCAAGCTTTAATATTATACAAGTTTTGTTTAATTTAGAAGTAAATATTAAAAGAACACATCTAAATATATATTTTAGCAAGTCATGTATGCTGAATGCAGTACTATTTAAAACTAGGTATTTATGATGTCAAAATACTAAGTCTGTTTGTTCATGCAAATAAGCAACTCAAATTACTGATATTAACAAGCTAGAATATATAAAAAAGGAACCTCATCTTTTTATTTCACTGAGGTATGGCTTATGTACTGAACCAAACACTGTGGCCCTGTTCACCTTTTTCTATTTTTGAAAGTGGTACCTTATGTACACTTACTTCAATATATGATATGAGAACAATCAATCAACAGCTTAGAATGTCCCCAGAGTGGTTTTCCTTATCATTTTAATCTTTGAAGAAACTTCCACATTCTTTCTGTCCAAAATTTCAAGGAGGTGAGTTGTGTCTTTAGTCTGCTTGAAGTTGCATATTTTTTTAAAATCTAAATACATCTTAGTTACTAAGCTTGATAAACTGTACTTTAAATTCTGTTGTATCAATGTAGTTTATGATTCTTTTTGGTTATTCAACCATATATATATATATAAACCTAAAAAACAATTGTTTGATGTTCTCCTTTTGTAAAATTTTAAAAGGCTAAGCAACCTTTGCTCAGCAGCAATTGAGTACAAAGGTTGCAGCGAGAAGAATTGTTTGTTCTACATCTTGATTCATTTTTCTATATTTAAAAAAAAAACAATTTTATTTCTAAATAGTAATAATCTATATACATGTATATAATATATAATAATTGAAATGTGACTGTATATTACAAAATAATAGGCTCCTAAAACACAGCCAACACAGGGAAGATTATGTAATGTTAGCTAGGCCATGACTGGAAGGTTAAAATAGTGTGTGTGTGTGTGTGTATATATAAATGTATAGTTATGAGACTTAAGCTACTGAGAATAAACACTTGTATTTTTGTGTTATATTATTCTACCATGAAAAAAAAAAAAGCTTAATATATTTCCTTTTTTTATGATCATTATGAGGTTGGTCAAATGACGCCCCCCAGTGGTTCAGCGGTATGTCTGTGGACTTACAATGCTAAAAACCGGGTTACGATACCCGTGGTGGGCAGAGCACAGATAGCCCATTGTGTAGCTTTGTGCTTAATTAAAAAAAAAAATAAAGAAATGGTCAAATGACAGATCTTTCATAGATGGAGTATATAAAATAACATAAGATAATCTTACTGAAAAGAAACATTTGAAGTGTATTTAGGAGGTTTTAAAGAGAGTACAAATAATATTTGAGATTTTGGGGATGAAGAATATTTTTTTTAATCATAACACAAAATCACTGCACTATGACTAGTAACAAAACAAACTATTTTCACAAATAAATATTTAGTAAAAATATTTCATTAACAATCTGATTTTTCTGTATACAAAATACTTACAATCTTTACTAAAAGCCTGTCAAGTTTTGTAAATATACACATGCTGTGTCAAAAGTTATACTGCAAATTCTTAATGTATGCAAATGTGGAGATGGACTTAATAATCAGTGATGTCGAGAAACCCACTTGTTGAGAAATTTGGATGCAAAATGGCTCGTTTGGGTTGAGAAAATATTTTACATAGAAGAGCAAACAACGTTTCAACCTTTTTCAGTCATCGTCAGGTTCACAAAGAAAGAGGTAACTGACCGGAAGCTGACCACATGTTTGAAAGGGGTTGTGTAACTGAGTGTCGGAATGTAGAGGGCGGTGTTAGATGTTTGAATATGTAATTTTATTTATTTTATTATTTTAATATAGGTATAAAGGCATTCCTTTATATTGGTTTTATTTTGGGTTTAAGTTGTTGTATAAGTAAGGCTTCTTTAATTTAGCATTGTTTATTTTTGTTTCTTTATTTAGTATTTGAGTGTTTTCTATGGTTATGTTGTGTTTATTTGACTTGCTGTGTTCGAAAACGTGTGAAGGTGACTTTTATGTTCTTTGAATCTGGTTTCCATTTTCTACTTGTTTCTCAATATAGAAGTTGTGGCAGTTATCACATTGTATTTTGTAAATAATGTTGGTGTTGTGTTTGTCAGTGTAGTTTTTACATAGTATAGACCTCAGTTTTGTGCTTGGTTTTTGAATAAATTTGGTATTAACTGGAATGTCATATTTTGTTACTAATTTTTGCCAAATGTTGGTTATTTTTCTGCTGATGTCTGGAATATATGGTATGCAGCAGTATATGGTTTTGTGATTTTTTGATTTGTGAGATATATTTACTTTTGTTGGTTGATTTTGCTTTCTGTCTAGGTGTGTGCATATGTTTTCTACGGTTTGTGGGGGGAAACTTATTGATGTTGATGAAGTATTGTTTTATTTTGTCTAATTCATCGTTAATTTTATCTGGTGAGCATAGTTTTATGGCTGTGTTTATTTGGTTTCTTAGTATGTTGAGTTTTTTGTTTTGTTTCATGTGCTGAGTCCCAAGGAAGGTATTGTCCAGTATGGGTGATTTTTCGGTGGATTTCTGTTTTGAATTGTGTCGGTTCTTGTAATTTTGAGGTTAATAAATGATATTTGATTGCTTTCTTCCTGTTCACATGTGAAGTTAATGTTGGGATGTATAGAGTTAATGTGATTGAAAAAATTAAGTATGTGTTCTGTAGATTTGAATCCCGCAACCGTGTCATCTACATATCTGTACCAGTATAGTGGTGGACGTAATGCTGTGTTAATTGCTTGTGTTTCAACCTGTGTCATAAAAATATTGGCTAGAACTGGTGATACTGGGTTGCCCATACTTAGGCCATTTGTTTGTATATAGTTTTGGTTGTTGAACATGAAGTTTGTCTTTATCATAGTGAATTCTATTAGGGTTGCTAACTGGTTACTGGGAATTTCTATGGTTGGGTTAGGGTCTCGGATATAGAGTTCTAAGGCTATCTTGCAGGCTTCAGTGGTTGGAACTTCTGTAAAGAGGGATATAACATCAAAACTGGCCATTAAGGCTTTATGATTAAGTTGATTTAGATTAGACTTGAAATTAAAAGTCTTTGATGAATGAGCTGGCTGATGTTACATATTTGGAGAATGCCCATGCTATGTATTTACCAAGATTGTAATTAAACGATTCATATGTGGACATTATTGGTTGTAATGGACAATCTGGTTTATGAGGTTTGGGGATTCCGTATATTTGTGGTGTGCGTGAGTCGGTTTTACGTAGGTAGGAATAAAGTGTTTGTGAAATTGTGTTGGCTTTTTTCATATGTAGTAGTAATTTGTTCAGTTGCGTCTCATGTGTCTTTGTTGGGTTTGTGTGTATTGGTTTAAATTTGTTCATGTCTGATAGGATGTTATTCATTTTTTGGATGTATTCATTTGTGCTCATTATGACTATAGCGTTACCTTTATCTGCTTTTAGAACCCTCTACATTCCGACACTCAGTTACACAACCCCTTTCAAACATGTGGTCAGCTTCCGGTCAGTTACCTCTTTCTTTGTGAACCTGACGATGACCGAAGAAGGTCGAAACGTTGTTCGCTCTTCTATTTAAAATATTTTCTCAACCCAAACGAGCCGTTTTTGCATATAAATTGGAGATGGACTTGTATATTATATCCAGCCTGTAGTGAAAGGGTTAATAGACTGAAATAGATTTTAGATTTTCAAGTGTATAAGTAATCAATGATAAAACATTTTCATTTTTTTAAATAATAGTTTAATTTGCTGTGATAAATTATAATTATAATGTATTGATGCAGCTGCTATGCATTATAAAAGCAAAGGTACACACAGTTTGTCACTGTTCTTGTATTTAGTGACAAATGGAAGACTAAAACAAAAGTTGTGTTGGCTGAAATTTCACTTCTCCTTTGATAGTTTAATAGCCAATGTTACATTTCTGAAAAATGAATTTCGAAACCAGATGATTTTATTCCTGAAATATTAAATTTCTTTTCTTGGTGCAAGTTACTCTTGTGCTATCGATAAACATGACTTAAATTCTGAATGTTCTTGAAACGGTGCAGAGATTGCATGAATTTACCTTAGTTCTCCTCTCTCCAACCTTCTGTGTGATTTATTGTGGTTGATTTGGATTTTTTGATTGTAGCTGTGCTGTTAATTTTTTGAGTCAGAGTTAATTCTATTGCAAGTACTTCTAAGAGTATGTACAACTTTGAAGACTTTATGCACACTGCTGCTGGTAGGCAAGGTAAAATTATGACTGTAGTATTCAGCACCTACTGATCACCACAGTTTGGAGCATTAATACCCAGTTGTCTGCTGGTGTTTGTGGCAGTTTACACAGTTGTGTAAATACTCAAGTTGATTTTCAACAAGACAGATCTTTTGCTTGAGCATAAATGTGTGTATAGCAGGATTTGCTTGCTAGCCCAATTCATGAAGTTCTTGCTGCTTTCATTTCTTTGTTTTCTAAGGTGTGTTTGTCTTAAATCTTGAACTGATTTTACTAAGTATGGCTAGGAAATTTAAATTAATATAATTGATTAGCTGTGAGTAGCAGTTATCTCATTTAGTGGCACACAAACTAATTGATTAATCGAAACAGTAGTTAAATCAATTAAATAATATTGATGTTTTTGGTTATTATGTTTAATTATTCCAATAACTAATTAATCAAAATTATAACTAAATTGATTATTACAAAAAAAATAATCAAGTCATCTAAATTACAGTTTCTAACTGTTGCTGTATTTTATTGTTCAGACTATCCAGGTAATCAAAATGTTGCCATGAAACTTGCGTTTCATTTTTTTTTTTTTCGTGGCAAAGCTAAGGTACAAATGTGTTTTCTACAATTGGATCTTGCTTTTCAGTTACACTTCAGATTCATTATCCCATAACATTTTCTGTTTCTGCTATCGCTCTCAAATGTATCCAATTTTTAATAGGAGCTAACATTTTTATCTTCCTTGACTTAAATTTTTACAAATGTCTCTTTCATGGGTTGTGCTGTGTTAGGAAATAAGCATTATTCTGGTCTTTAGACTTTTTAAGAACCTACAGCTCACATGAAGATGTTAGGACTTTAGACTTTTCAGTATGCTCTTCTTGAATATTTTCATCTTACTTCACAATCCTTTTGTGTTAGTTAATACAGACAATCTCTACTGTTGTAACTTATGTTAATAGTTATAGAGATACTCATTCTTTTAGCCTTTGCATTAATGATGTTTTTGTACATGTTAGATATACAAGACTGTTTAGCTTAAGTGTTATTGCTTAGTTTATTTAATGAGTTTTATATTGAACAGTTATTTAATTTTTTTTGTAACAAGTTAATGTTAAAAATTAATTATTTTAAAAATGATAGTTACGACAGATTTCATTACATAACTCTGTGAGAGTTGTACATTATCTGTGCTGTTCTATTGTTGTACTAAGCTTTTGTAATATTGTTGATGTTATCTTATTTGAAGCTTTTAATTTTTTTTGTGAATATTACTACTAGGGGACTAGATTTTTTTTCTGTTGCATGCTATAAGTACGTACAGATACAGCAAGTTAAAAAGTACCTTGAAGAAAGTAAAAATTAAGAAAAGTGAAATTAGATTGCATGATTGTTAGTATAGTTGCAATTGGTGATTTCTAAAGTGAAAGTTTCACAGTCTGTATTGTAAAAATAAATACAGAGAAGAATGAATCATCCTGTCAGTTGTATTTTCATGTTTTAAAATAACTGAAATAATCTGTGTAGACTCTTGACTTAAGGGAGAATTATTTAAAGCTCAGGATACAACTACGGCAACCAGTGGGCTAATGTAAGTGAACTTATCACTGATTGTATTGTGATAAAAGAGGAGAGAAGAAATAATTTATCTTGTCAGTTAGGTTTTTAAGTAACTGAGCCAGTCTCTGTGAACTTTTGATAAATAAGTAAATTGTTTAAAGTTATAGATTCAACTGTGGTAAACAATAGTGTAATGAGTTTGTGTTCATACATTTGACTTGTTTTGAATATATATTGTTTTAAAACAAGCAAATTGTGTGCTGTCCCTTTTTATTGTTGACATTTATCACAAACATTTACTTTTGAGGATCTGGCTTCCACAAAAAAATTTACAGTACTTTATCTTCATTATCAACATAATCACCTTTTAACCTGTTGCATTACCAGTGTGAAGAACATTTTTACTGACTTGCTTTCTGGAGGTCATTGCTTTCTTTACATGGTTTTTCATTCACCCTGTGTTTTTCAGTGTGTTTGCAAATAGCTTGGTCATCTTATATATTTACTTTTGTGACCAACCATCATCTTCCATGCTGCTGAACTTCATATCCAAATTTTCTGACATTTGATGTTCCAAGTCAATCTTGGAAGAACCTCTTCATTTATACTTACCATCAACTCTGCCCTGTTTCTCGTGTTCTAACCAATATTAGTTGCTTGAAGCACCTGGTTCTCCTCATTGCTCCATTTTGGCTTGTTAAAATCTCCCTCCCCTAAGATGTTAACTTTCTCATTTACATCTAGTCTTCTAATCACTGTGGAATTATCTTCTAAGACAACATCAAATTTTCATTTTTACAGTAACATTTGACACCTACAGCTTCATGGCTGGTTGGTGTATAATCTTTTGTTTGAGAAGCTGGAATGTCTTTTGAGTGTCTTCTGTTACTGTTGATTGGTCTCATTTGGTTACCTTTCAAAGTTGGTGTGTAAGATATTGTATATGTTGTTTATCTTCAGCTTCTCAGGAAATTGTATTTTATTCATATTTCTTTCATAATTGTGGCTTTTAACTTTTTCCTTAAATTGCTACAGTGATGCCTTATCTTTACCACCTTCAGATAATGCATCAGTCCCTTTTGTTTCCATCATTCAAATATCTCTTCTGAGCCTTTTTATCTTCAAGAATTTCAAATTTATAGGTATTTTACTAAATTTGACTTGTTTATTACTGTTTCTTGTCTTCTCACTATTTTGAACTCTTAACTTATTCTCTGTCATATTTTCCTAAAATAATACTTTCTTTTATTAATGGCATCAAGCAAACAAGTCATGATGTCTATATTCTTGATACTTTTGTAATGTTTTCCAAGAAAAATAAGGTACATTTGTACTTCAATCTTGCTTTCATAACTAAACTTTGGCTGCAAGATAATGTAACCACTGTATTTTACCCTGATTTTTTTCAGAACAACACTTGTCTTGTCAGGGCTATTCATTATTTCCCATTTATTGTATTTAACCTTTAAGACTGTTTTGGAAAAGGTTTTTGGTTTTTTTTATATACCTTACAATGAATCATGCTATTTGTATTTCTTTCTGGATACTGTAACAAACTTGCTTGTGCAGTTGATACATTTTGGTTTTTTGAAATTCTCCAAAAATAAATGTTGCATTACAGCTTGCTAAATTTTCCTTATTGCAATGTTTCAAATATCTCAGTTGTAGTATCCTTTAGAGCAGTGGTTCTTAACCTTTTTCAGTGTTTGCACCCCTTTCAAATCAGTAATCATTTCTCGCACCCCCTGGAAACTTAAATATAAAAATATAAAGCATACTCTTATGTAAAAATATAGATTTGCTTTAATTATTCATGGGCATCCTCGCACCCCTTGGGAATCATCTTCGCACCCCCTAGGGGTGCGGGCACCCCTGGTTAAGAACCCCTGCTTTAGAGGATATTCTGCAGACTGGTATGTGGATAACTCTGAATATGTTTTAAAGTTTGTATTAACATCAAATTTCTGTTTCCTCATCTTCAGTATTCTGCTTGCCTCCAGTTATGATTCTTCATGTTGTATGAAATCTATAATAGGTGTTACTCTCTATTATCTGGATTTTCCTTTGGCCACTTGTATGCTGTACATAGTAATTCAAGTATCAATGTACTACCAACACTTTGTTGTTACCAGTTACAAGGGTGTTTGGACTTATGGATTCATTAACTAAATAAAAATACATAGATGATACTTGGAAGTTGTCTAGGACAAACACAGAAATATATATACAACATGTGAGAGTCCCAACTAGACAAATCCTTTCAAATACCATCATTTACACTGATGCTACATGAGAGAGTGATGCCCCTTGGAAGTGAAAAACAGTACCATGTGGTTGCTGATGATAGTTTGGCAGGAACTTTTCCTAACTTGGCCAGAATGAACATTCTCTATATGATGTCTTCTTTCTCAAACCTGAATAGAGAATGCTTTATTCTATTTTGATTAACTTCTTAGATTTTCTCATTACACTGCTGTATTGTTGTTGAGCACATTCTTAGGTTTGTCTGGGTCTTCTCTCCTGTCGGATGTGAAAGCAGTGGTTATCATTTTAAGGTATGTTCAGTGAGTAGCTATTCCTAGTCTACTCCTTTGGCAATGCAAATTGACACTGGTTAACTGCTATATCAACATTTGTGACCACACTTATGTAGTGGTTCCACATATTGCCTGACTCCTTATTTTCTACATTATTTAAAAGTTGATGAAATTGAAGAGGTATCCAGCTAGAAAGATTGCATTTTCTGAATTTCCTCATGTAGTTCAGTCTCTTTAAAAAGCTGTTCTGCTTCATTCATTCTCCAATATGTCTAAACCATTTAATCTACTATAGCTGTAGGTTCTTTCCAGTTTTGCTTAGTTATATTTTCAGTTACTGTGGTCTAGATTTTTACATTCCTGTCTAAACATCACAATTTTGTTGACCAAATATTTTTTATCGCTCTATTCTCCATCTAGGTGTGAGTATTCTGGTCTTTTATATTTTGAAATAGGCCTGCCAATTTTGGAATTTCATATTGAATATCCATGAAATCTGAAATATATTCCCATTCTACTCTTCACCAAATCTGAATTATGGTGGGAAAACAGAGCTTTGATGCATTTTTCTGACAAAATGCATTAAGTAACATAGTTAATCAAAGGTGGATTAAAGGTCAGATAGACCTAAGGCTAATTTTTCTACTTGGCCAATTATGATCATGACAAAAGAGTAATATTAAAACAAGAAGAAGAAAAAGACAGTCTCACAATGTGTTTTGCCTTTGGAAACAATGAGAAAATGATACCAACAGGTTTGCAGGACTCGTCTACATATTAAAGAATAATGTTAGATGTTTCTTCAGCAAGAAAAGTGGTGCCTTAACATAGACAAAATGTACATTTGGATAACAGTATATAGAAAGATGGAAATTACATATCTATAATGCGAAGTACTCTACCATTCGTGTGGGTGCACACAGACAGACAGACAGATAGATAGACAGAGAGGCTTAGATCGCATGAGTAGTCATGTAATTTGCTAGCCAGTAGCTCTTTTTTATTTAACAAAGACATTTATGATCTGTGTGTTATTAAGCAATTGAAAAATCAGTTTTTATGTTCAAAAGTGTCAGTGTATTTAACCTACTTTGGCATATTGTTGACTGAAGTGGGTTGTTTATCCTCTTTAGCATTGAGAGTGATCTTTCTCTTAAAAGATTTCTGACATGAGGCACAAGTATAACCTTATGATTATTAGAACATTTAGGAAGGTTCATTTCAGAGAGTTGTTGCATAGCATTCTCAGCATACTTTGTTCCTTGGTTTCTGATTGGTTTTCAATGTCTACTTTGTATAAAGCAGCTAACTGAACAATTTCTTTCTCTGTGCAGAGCTCTCCAAGTCTGTAGGATATGTACTAAATGGCTTTCTTATAGCTTTAAATAGATTCTCTGTAAATATGATCTTTATGTTCTCTAGAAACCTATATTTTACTGATGTTTTCATATGCCACTGTTCTGTTGTCTAATGTAAGTAACAATATGTCAATTATTGTTAAAGTTTTGACTTTATATTTAAGTAGAGGTTAAAATTACTGTCCTCAATATCCTCTTAATTCTATAACATATTTTTCTTTCTTTTCCTAGTTATTGTTATCTCATGTCTCGTATCCTGACAATTGTTTACCCTTTTTTCATATTTGGGAAATAAATCTTGTAATTCCTGCATGAATATTCTTAGTAGGTGAAGAGCTGCACTTACATCCATTTGAGAGTTTTGTAATAATTGACTTAGCTTGTGAAATCTCTCCTTAATATTTTATATTATTCTTGTTGTACTATAACACTTCTTGGATCTAAGTGCACTTGATGCTTTTTAGAATCATTTGTAATGGAAGTGAGGACTTGCCTTATGGCTTTTTATCATATTTTTAAAGCTTGCATTGTGTTTGAATAGGTACTTTCTCTTGTGTCTGATAACCTCTTAATTGTCAGAAACCCTAGTGTTTGAAGCTCACTGTAGGCAGGTTGAAGCTGAGAAAAATACACAAAACTTCTGTACAAAGGCAGAGAATAAATGAGCTACAGTACAGCAGTCCACAGCACATTGTCCAACCAAACTGGCCAAATGATCACAGCAGGGAGCGTAGTCTGCTTGGAGAGTCTTCTTTTTGATCAAAGCTTGCATGCCAACATATCTGTCTCTCATATAAGATGTAGTGTTGTAAGACTGCCTACAGCAATTTTGAATTCCTCTATTATTCTTTTCAAGGAAATTAGCAAGAACTCTAGCAAATTTTGCTCCTGTGGTAATTTGATCTAAACGGTTACCATCTAAAGATTATTGTCATTTGATCCATATGAGATATGTCTACAGTAGAACCAACAGACCACTGAGTAATACTTGAACATTTAACTGCCTGGATAATGGCAGTAAAAACTTTTTGTAGAATTTCTGTGAATTTGTCACAAACAGTTAAAGATTAAGTTTAATCAATATTGAGGGTTGTAGTCTTTACATCATTGCTTTTACAGTTGTGGTTGGCAGTTATGTTTTTAATGCTTTCTGATTGAGGGCAGGGGGTTGACTTGATATGATGAGGTTGGTCATCAGCAACCAAAGATAGTGTACATTGCTGTTTTCATTCTCTTGGCTGGCAAGAGTTTAAGCACTAGAGGACTTAGCCCTTAAATCTGTTAACCTTTTAGTTTTAGCTACTGTTTTTTTAACTTCTTCATTCTTTGACTTCAGCTTTTCCCAGTCACTCTTGTGTTGGTATATATCTGTCAAATGGATAAGATAAACATTTAATGAGTAAGTATATGCATGTAAAAACACATTTGTGTGTGAGAAAGAGTGATTGTTAAATTGAGCTGCTTAAAAGTTTCATAACAAATAATTATTTATCACTTTCTGAACTTAACAATTTCAAATTTTTACTTGGATGACTTGCTTCCTACACCTTCTAATTAATGATGTGTGTCGAGTTGTCAGCAGATTGTTGACAGTTGATAAATAGGCCTAGGTAAGTCCACAGGTAATTGTGTATTTCTTGTGGGATAAAAGTTTGTAAATTTTAGTTAACATATACAAACAATTGATGCAATATTCCTAAACAAGAAATTTGGCAACCTTTAAAAGAGGAAGAGCTTTTTTTATTTATATTTCTGTGTCTATGATCTAAATATTGAAAATTGTAACAAGTCCAACCTACCTACCAAAAATTACATTGCACTTCCAGCCATTAAATGAGGCCTCAGCACATTCACTTACATTTCACATTTCACTTCTAATTGATTGATAATTGTTGGGTTGGCAGTTAAGTTTTTGGAATTTAAATAAAAATATGGATGTGAAGTGCAAGTATCTTATTTCTTTTATTTAAAAAATAAATATTCAGAGAAATAAAGCAAGTCTGATATTTCATCTGTATGCCTGATTTAGTCTCCATTTTGACAAATGAAGACTTGGATTTTTATTTTTTTTTGAGGAGTATTTAAAGAGGGCACATCTAAATTCATCTGAATTCTATTACTTACCAAGTTAGCAGTGATTTAACTTATTTCTTGAATAAAATCTGAAACTTAGAATGAAGAGTATAAATATCTTCAATCTAGCCTAATAACTTTGGTCTAGTCATATTCTAGGCCTACTGCTTGATCATATGATAAAAAAGAATGTTTGGTACAGATCTGTGAAGGAGGAGCCAACTGACAATATCATGAAAATGTGGAGTAACATCTTGATTTGCCAAGGACTACAATTTTACTAATATGTCTTGGTCTAACCTTATTTAGACATACCATATTTTCATTGCAAATATACTAGGTCATCAAACTATCTGAAGGCAGGCCAATCAAATTTCTGCATTATATATTGCATGATAGACTTACCCACCTTGCACACAAACTTTACTCTCACTTTTTATCTCTCTCCTCTTTTTTCCTTAAAAACCAACAAAAACAGATGTTGGGTCTTTTTTTTTTTTATCCTTTTTTGAGCTTGGGTTTGGGTCTACAACCCAAATAGCCATCACCTTAATCTGCCTTTTGAGGTGAGAGGATGGAGAATTTTGGGTATGTTTTGGATGCTTTGTATTGTACCAAGAACATTTACAAGTAGCTCAACAAGGATGAGCATTTTATATTTCGGAGATAAGCACCTGTTTGAAATTCATGTTAACTTTTAGAAAGTAAAAAAAGCAATATTTTGTTGTTGCTTTGAACATTTAATTAAAACAATGCTTGAATAAAGAAATTTCATTGAGTTTCATTATTATTTAAGTTAGTGATTTTGTTACTTAATAATTTGTTTCACTTAGTTTATGATACATCTGTTCATCTATTTATTGAAATTTCCAAGGTTATTACTTAACTGCTCTTAAGGCAATTTCAAAAGTTTCTTTAGTAGCTGAAGTTCACATAAATATTTGTATTGTGACACTTATTCTAAAACTTGTTTGCTGAAAATAAACGTTTTAGTAAATGTTAACTTAATAGAAATGACTTTAAAAAGCAAATTCTTGTTTATTAAAATTCTTTTGTTTTTGTTATGAGCTAAGTGAGAGAAATTATTGAACATGTGATGCAGGCTTTTATTTTGTTACCCATCCATTCATCTCCTGGATGGGTAGTTGTTTAACCACAACTTTATCAAATAAATGGCAATACAGGCAAAAATATGAATGTAATTTCAGTAAAAGTAAAATGTTTATCTGTAACATAGAATGTGGAATACATCCTGTCTTTTACTCAAATTCTCTTTTAAAATGCCCTCAGCCCTTCCCTAGAACATTTGTGCTTTAGGAACTATCATTAGTATGCATAATAATAGACCAACAAGTAATTTTGTGATTTTAAATATAGTCAGAACAGAATATGTGTGTGTGTGTGTGTGTGTATATTAAAAATAAAACAAAAAAACACTAAAAAAAACTAATGACATATGAATACCAACAGTAAATATAGAATAAAGGTATATTTTGTAAATGGGCGAGTACATTATACTAATATTATTCTGAATATGTAAATCAGTAGTCATGTGACAATTGCAGCATAAAAACTAGATTTTGTAGGTAGTATGATGCCACAAGAAATGTATTGGTTTTGGCAAATGATATGTAAAAGCCCCTTCTGAGGTAAAACATTTGCACACTCCAATCAGAAAGATATGAACTGATTGGGAATGTAGAGTATCTAAAATGGATGTACTCACTTAACGATCTTTGAAAAAGAAACAGTGTGTATAAACTTGGTACAACAAGTCCATATTTCACCTGGGTGCTGTGTTTAACAAATGAGAATCCATGAACACAAAGGTCAGTGGCAATCTGTTCACCTACCTCAGGCAACAGTATGCAACACTAGGATACCATTGTCTTTCTACATGAGATGTCTTATGGGTAGCATGTAGGTGCAGGAGTGTAGGTTGAACATGACCTGCTTATGGGGTCTTTTGTAGTGGAAATTATGCTGCATAGCTTTTGTTAAACTGAATGGTTCTCATGCAGAGCATTCCTGGAAATGGCCTCTAGTGAGGCTCCAAAATTGCTTTCATATAATATATTCAGCCTTTACATATCTGCGTGTTTTGTCTTACAGCCACTGATCTGAAAATAAACATAAACCATAATAAATTTTCACACATTAGCAGTTTTGGAGAAATTTGTGATGGCTTATTTAAGCCAACTAAGTCACAATAAAATCATTCTTAATCAGCCAAAAGAATATATTATAACATTGAAAGATGAAGTTTTATATATTATAATATGATGTTAAAGCATTGTTTTGTTAACACTGTAGCAGTCAGTTTTTCAGATATGGCTTGAATACTTGACTCTGTTGACTAAAAGCTAGCAAATTTTTACCTGCAAAATTTACCAGTTGTAATGGAATAACTAGCATTTATACTGAGTTTGAAAGAACTCTTACAAAATACTTTGTTGATTAGAGAGATATGAAAAACAAATCAACTCATTAAGCCATCATCGATAGATTATGATTAAACGATTATATTTCAAGATTTGATTTTTGTACCTCATGAGAAAACCAGTGAAGAACTTACTTTAGTGTGAAAGAGGTGTTTTGGAAAAAGGGAAAGCTGACAAGGCCATAAAATTAAATAATTGATACTGGGAGATAGAAGTAAAATAGGCTCTAAAGTACATAAACTTTTTGTGTTGCTAATTACAGAAAAAAAAAGTTTTATGTTATTATTTTATTACTTCAAAAGTAGTTAATACAAAAATATACTTTCATAAAAAATATTTGTAGTGTAAGTACTTGTAAATGATAGACAGCAACATATATATTTTCTGCTAACACAATTTATGCATTCACTAATAGTTTGCTCCCTTGAACTATATCACATATGGTTAGCTCACTTGAGTTTCAAGCAAAATAACTTGTATTAAATTTTTATAAACATAATAGTTGATTTAAAAAACTGATAAAATGAATCATGAATTAGTTGCAATATTTTTTTTTTTTTCATGGTAGAGTTCAACTATTTTCTTCTGGTTTTAAGTTGATTCTTTTTCTAAGATAATTATTTATAACAAGGCATTTCCTTCCTCCAATGGGTTAGTGATAAGTTTAAGGACTTGCAACACAAAATTCTGTGGTTCAGTTCTCTGTAGTATGCAGAGTGCAGATAATATAACTGACTTTTATCTAAAACAATGTGTTTTTATCAGATACTTTAGTATAATATTCTGCAACATTAGCTGTGGATGTATTGAATTGTATTGAGCATAAAACTTTAGTTGCATATCAAATGCATTAATGTTTGACTGAACAAATTTATTATTGTAAATATGGCACTTTTTATTTAAGTGATATAAATAGATATTTTTTCACACAAAATGTCACTTGTTAAATAATACTTTTCTCAAAATTTGGTGGTTAAGGTGCTTGACTTGCAACCTTTGGGGCATGATTCTCTGTAGTCAGCAGTTCAAAATTAAGAGCAGTAGAAAATAGTAGCTCATTGTGCAAATAGTTTATGTTGTGATGTTTGATTTAAGCTGAATCCTTCTTTATCACCATTAATTTATGATGCTGCTAATTTGAATGAAAGAAGGTTAAAACTTCATTATTCTATTATGGCATTTTTTAAAGGAAAAATGTAATTTCCTATGTTTTGTTAACATTCAGAATTGTATTTTCTTAAATAGTTGTTTTAGTATGTTTAGAGCACGTGTAACCTCCCACCTAGTGTTTTAAACACGAACCTGGTTATTATTATTATTTTTATTACCACATTATTTTTAGCCAATTAAGGAAAGAAAAATCACGAATTGCAGAAATTACAACAAGCATTAGAATAGACTATATAATTTCTTTTAAAATGCTTTATGCTACAGTATGGAACTTCCGTACGTAAACTGTAAAATAACATAATTGAATTCAGTTTGAAGTATCGGAGGCAATCGTGATTGAAAACGTGTTACAGAAGGTTTCCTGATGCTCGTAGAATATAGGTCTCTCAAAGCTTCTGTTTCCAAACTAGTGATTTCTTACCCTCTTCTGTATGAATCTATTTAGTCCCCAGACCAATCACGTTGCCTGTTTTCTTTTTATTGATTTATTTACTTTATCTTTTTTATTAGTTTTTTATGGGCAAAATATTAACTGACAGTGTTGAAAGAAGAGAAACAACACGAATCTGTATGGTGGCTCTTACGTTGCCTGCACCCTCATTGCAATAAATCTATAGACTTGTAAACGTCTGTGTGATTCGATTCCCAATTTATTCTACAGTGGTATAAATTATTGAGAATGCTGTGTAAGGTGGAGTTGCACGATCTTTGTCCGACAAGAATCAAAATACTAGCAATAAAAGAAAATGAACAGCAGAATTCTCTTGTATCGTATGTGGCTTTTTTAGTTATTCCGTCTTTACTAGATTCGCGATGTTAGGTACAGGAACTATTTTTAAGATCATTTTAAGACAAAATAAATAACCTGACAGTTGTATAATAATTAAAAGTAAGTGTAACATCATGTTATTGTTAGTAGGAAGAAACCTCAAAGGTACCGAAGTTTCAACATGACAGAGAAAAGTTAGTAAACCTGACAGTTTTAAATTAGAACAGTAATAATTGAGAACTCTAGTAGTTCTAAGCTAAATTATAAGTATACGGAAACTTAATACCTTTCTTTTAACGATAAATGTGTACGAGATTGTGAAAGGGATATTAAATTTACCAAAATATAGTTTATGTATTTTATGAACTCTGAGAAAAAAAAATGATATTGCGTAATATTAACATCATTGTTTAGCTTACCATTTCAGATTAGAATAAGTGAACAAATTGGAATATCTTGAAATTAAGTAAAACGTAATGTTGATGTGTGTGTGTGTGTGACGTATTTATATCATTTGTGTGGGTTTATTTTGACAGATAAAGATGCGTAAAAGATCTAGGTTTAGATTTTTAATTTGTAATAAAACTTTCATCCATTAGAGTGTTTGCACTCTATAACAGTTCTTCTCTCCTCATGGCTCAACGATAAGTCTGAAGATTTATAACGGTACAAAGCCGGGTTCCAATGTCCGCGGCTGGCACAGCAAAATTATCCCATTCTTTAAGATTTTGCTTAACAACAAACAAATATTCATAAGAACGACATTCCAGGTCTTGTGTTGTCCTTGGAACTACTTCTTCTGTTGTTGATTGTGTTTAGTGTAATAGCCATCCACAAGCACTAGTGTCTGACATGGCAGTTCTTAGAGCACATACCTTGGTAAATTTTCCCCGAACCTTGCACTACGCCAGAGGGTATGATCGAACGAGACTGCTAATGTTCTAATTTATCCAACGATCTTTCATCTGAAAACAACTACTTATTTCACACTGTAGCTGGAAGCTTGTGGACCTTAGTTAATATCAGATTCCTGTATAATTTCTGTTTTTTTTTTTGTGTAACCTTAAGAATGGACGAATTCACAAGATAACTGGATCAGTGACTGAAATGTGCTAGGTGTTGTTGAACCGAATAGTTTTAATCTCATTCTTACACATTGTCTGTAATAAAGTTGGGTCACATGCTTGTACTTCTTGTTTCAAGTAGTTTGACAATATATAACTTAGTTGTCTCATTTATGGTTGACTGGATTACTAAATGATTTACTTAGGTAGAATTAAAAACAACAAACTAAAATCACTGCATAATATTTTATTCACATTTCGCATACATATCCTCTTCAATGGACCAGTGGTTGTGGATACGCTAAAGGTGGACACAGTAGAACTTTGCTTTAAAACAAAATACTAATTTCTCATAGTCTGGTCATTTAATTTTTTTTTTCCGTAAGCCATTAGTTCTACAGTATTATGGCATTAAAAATAGAAATGATTGACAGAAGTGAGGTAAGATATTGTTAAGATAGCTTTTACAGTGTAACATTGGTGTTCAGCGCCCTTTGTGTCAAGTAATTATCCGTATTCATCTAGTACATAGTTATTAGAAAGAAACCGTGCAGTTGTATTTGAAAAATTGATAAACTTGAAGACTATTTTCCATACTTTTTATAAGTTTAGAAAACAGTGCTTACGGTTTGAATGCAACGTTTACTACAGTTACACGCAGTGAAACGATTTTGTATTGTCAACTTGTAAAAAAGAATAGTTTTAGATATTTTTAAAAGGTCATCGTCAGAAATAACGATAGTATTTCATTAAGATGTCGAATTGTATCTACGACTCGTTAAAACAAACATTCCGACTTAATATTGTAGGCCTGGCATGGCCTAGCGCGTTAAGGCGCGCGCTTCGTAATGTGAGGGTCGCGGGTTCGCGCCCGAATCGAGCCAAACATGCTCGCCCTCCCAGCCGTGGGGGCGTTGTAATGTTACGGTCAATCCCACTTTTCGTTGGTAAGAGTAGCCTAAGAGTTGACAGTGGGTGGTGATGACTAGCCGCCTTCCCTCTAGTCTTACACTGCTAAATTAGGGACGGCTAGCACAGATAGCCCTCGAGTAGCTTTGTGCGAAATTCCAAAACAAACAAACAAACAAAGACTTAATATTGTTACTTTTAAATTCTCAACCATTTTAGAAACAATACAGTGAATTTTGTCTTGCATACATACACTTCCAGCATTATGTTCTCGTATGGTCGTTTAACCTCATTAAATACAGATTAGTTTTGTATCTGTTTATATAGTAAACATATCTGTGGCAGTCTTATTATGTTATTGCTGTTTTGAAATTTTATTCTTGTTTTAAAAAAAACATAGTGGGGTGTTTTATAAATATTTAATCACACGTTTCATAAGACATTTTGACCTGTTATACTTTACGGTGGCGTGAGTGAGGTACTATTATTATATACTTTTAATTATTGAAAATCCTTGAGGGACTAGATAAATAATGTAGATAAAAATGTACCAAACGTAATATTGTTGTATGACAAGTATAATTAATTATATTCATACTTTACCATCCTGAACCTCTTCCTCCCTCCCTTCCCTTTTTTATTTTTCTTCTTCTTTGGTTTCTCCATCGCGGGTGTTATAAATCTGATTTTAATACCCGCGGCGGATAGCACAGATGACGCAGTGTGGCTTTGTGTTTTACAACAAACAAACAAATGTTCAGAAAGTCTTTCATCCCATAAGAATTCATATATGTGTTTTATTACGTATGGTTAATGAAACTGTTGTAGTGTAGTCTGTATAGAATGACGTAAATGCCGATTTTTACAAACATTTCTTAGGTCTCTGTGAAGAATATTTTCATATTAAGTTCAAGAAAGAAAGAAATTAAAATACAAATGTGTTAATATTACTAACAGTATTAGCGCTAGCTAATTCATTATTGGTAAGTTGAAAAAGGCTTAGCCAGTCAGTGAACCCATTAAAAAAGTTTAGCGCTTGGAGTTTTCGAGAAAAAGGAGGAGGAGATTTGATAGTGTCTTTTAATGAAAGTTCGCAAACTTGATTGTTTTGAAAGGGTCAATGTCAAACAGAAGTCTGTTTTTTTCATCAGAAAGATACAGAATTTGACAGATAAAGAAAAAGGGCAAATGAAACGTGTTCATATAATTATATATTTAGAAGCTTTCTCTGTATGATCCAAAACGAGAATTCAAAAAAGGAAAAAAAAAAAAGCCCAAAGAAGAAAGAGAAAAAACAGAGCAGGCAGGAACACTTTTTACTAAGCCTAAAGTGTTGGTGTTGGTTAAATGTTTAGTCTGAGACGCAACTGCACGAAGCGGGTATAAAATTTACGAGTATAAAAGCACTCTTTATAAATAAAACATATATATTTAAAATATCACTTTAAATAAACCTTCGTGTCTTTTAAAGTAATTATTCTACGAATAATTTTGTGTATTGATTATTTTCGTACTTATTCGCATTATCTGTAATATAGAGGTTGGCTTCATAACGTCACCGACCGATTGTCTAGTGTGCAAAGCATAAAGTATCTACATGTTAGTTATGTTATATTCAACTATTATTTGTTAATAATTCCTACTTCATCCTGTACTCAAGTTTTTGAAGGAACGCCTCGTTTGTAAGAAAACTGACTTTAATAAGTAATAACATAGTTTACAATAGATTTATGATGTTTCTATGTTGCGTTAAATACAGAAGAAACAAATCGACCTTTCAATACTCTTACAACCTTCGTAGTACCTTATTTAGTATTCTTAAAAAAACTTAGGTGCAATATACCAAGCCGTTTTTGTTGTAAGTTGGTAAGAGAATAAAAAAATGGGCTGTTTTGAGCGATTTTCTTTAAGTACAACATGCATGCTCTTTTGTACATTTTTATATCTACAGTCTTAGCAGTCGATAGTAAAGATTTTGAAGTGTTGTTTGAACTGAATCTTTTACTGTTTAAGGTGCTTTTTGTCCGAACATTCTACTGTATTAGGATTTTGTGCAATTCCTATTATGTACTACCATTGTGGTTTACGATTTGTTTATCCACAGTTAAGTTTTTGAAAGCCCTGTCTATTACAGTATAAAACAGATTCAGTGTATATAGGTTTTCGTTTTGTTAAGCTACATTCAAATATCTTAAATTCCAATTTTGAATATTTAATTTCAAGAGTCTTGCATGCATGTTATATGAAATTCATTGGTAAACAAACACAAGTTAATCTATTGTAACTCATAAAAAAAAAAAAAAAAAAAAGTTAACTATATTTGCTGCTCGATATTTTGAAAACTTTCCCTGTTTTTGGGAGATTTAATTGTTTACAAAATTGTAAAATATCGTTTATGAAATTTAGCTTTTAGTAAAATCTATGTGCAATGTTAGATTAAATTATTATTATTACAAAATCTTATCGTGATAAACTACCAATTTCTATATTTCTTTAGACTGGGAAGCAGATAGTTTTATAAACGTTAAATTAGCCACGTTATCAAAAGTTGTCAGTTGTATTAAAGTGTATACTCAGTCGTGAAATAAAGAAAAAAATATAATTCAGATAATTAAAATTTGTAGCGTAACAAACTCAAAATGTTGATTCGAAATTATATATATTTTTTACTAAATAATTAGTTTTCCGTGAAATGTGGTATAGTGAGGTTTAGAATGTGTTTTGTTCATCTTTTCATTAATTTACACAGTTTTTAAAACTGGCATTTTGTTATTCGTATAGTTCCTGCTTTCGTTATTTGTACTTTGCACAGCATAAATGTCAGTCCGCGTTTTCGCAGCGTTTTGTAATATTCACTGAACAGCTGGATTTAGTGAGTGTACAACAAAATGACGTTCGCACTGTAAATAAAATCTGTGCAAGTGAACTGTCACGTGATGTTGCACTTAAACAGTTATTTCGATATTGAGACTGACTGAGCGTCCTTTCCACTTGTTTCAACCAGAAAGTATTTATTGAACGCAATGCCCATTACGCCTGTATAATTGTACTTTTATGGACAGTGGGAGCTGGGAAAATTGTATAGTTATTACCCCCTCTCCTTTACGGTGTACTATATAACCTGCATGCTTTTTCGTTCAGGAATTATTTGTTCTGCAGTGAACGGTGACATTATCCTTGTAATAGCAATATAGAGAGTAGGTCCGCATTTTACACACTCTTGTGTGTGTTTAGTGTATTAAAGAACAAAACAAACATTTCGTGTGGCCATGTATTTGTAGAAATCACTTTTAAACAAGTGATAGTTTTATTAAATAAAACTACTGACAAGTTCAATAACTATTTTAGTTATTTAAAAACTGAAGGCTAAGAATGCATATTATTTCCGTCTGTGAAAATAATTGGAAAATAAATGTAAGGAAAGCTGATTACTGACTCAACACATGCTTGTGGGTGTTCGTGTATAGGAAAGCGCTGTTGATGTGTCATGTATAACATTTTCGTAAATTTGATTATGAGGTTGAAAGCATATGCGTCACACATGTTTACCTTCAAACCGGCAATATTGAGCTGCTTTCGTCATCTGTATATAATTACGTGTTGGTTTCAGTCTATCCTCGGGCAACCCATCAGTATGCCCACTAGAAATAGCAAGTCTCGGGGAATATGATTTCATGGCAGATGTAAGAACAGTATGTAGTGATTTTGAACAGTTTGTATTATTCTCTAATTGGATGAATGAGGATCTAAGCTCCATAAACGCGTCAGATATTTTTCGATATTATGTATGTATTTAACCAATCGCATTTCTTGCGGTGTGATGATTATTCAGTCGTGAATATAGTATAATTTCTTGTTTGTATGTGAACTCGTTAGTTTCGTAAACTTTGGTCTGGAAGTCGATAACTTGTGCGTTAGACCTTGAAGGCGTCTTAGCTAATTTTACCATGAGTAAAAAGTGTTGGTGAATATTTTTGGTTAACTGGGTTTTCTTTCAATCGCTGTTATTTTGAAAGTTGTAAAGTTATAGTGAAATAAAACGCACATCAGAGTATAAAGTCTTGAAGCTGATGGAGGCCAAATTTCGTCCATTTTAACATCCAGTTTAGAAGAATGAAATGATGCAAACATGAGTGAACAGTGTAACTGTTTAGTTATTGTACATAACTTGTATATTTTTTCCGCAACGTTACGTCAATGTAGTGTGAAGGGAGTATTGTATATTGTGTCCACATCCCCACAAAAAAAGGTAAATGTGCATTGATGAGAACTGTCGATAAAATATAACAAAAAAGATATATTTAACAGTCATGTACATGTTTTTTTCAGAAAATCGCGAATCAAGCAATAACATAAGAACCGCAGAATAGAAATATATTTTATTATTATTTATTGAGTAGTAAATATGCATCACGTTACCAACTTCTCACTTTAAACTATGTTTCTATCCTCGTAGTTGTGTTGAATTATAATTTGCAACACTAAGTAAGATATATTGGTCACAACTATAAATGTTCGATTTCGGTTAATTTGGAGTTCGTAAGTTCGGTTACCTTTTTGTATTAAACCACATACTGCACCACTAATTTATGGCTATAGTCAGAACGCAAATCATGCCAAATATGGATTATCGATATCTTTGGGTGAACACGAGAAAACTGTTTTCATACATGTGGAAGAAAGTTTTAGGTTCCTGTCAAAATAATAAGTGTCCATCTTTATAGAAAATATATTAGCTATAAGTTTAAATCGCAGAATTAAATGCTGTATATTTTATGCTAAATATGTGTTCATAATTTATGCAGCAACAAAGCTTTAAGATTTACACAATCATGGTAATTTTCTATTTTGTTTCTACCCTCCCACCCCCAACTATATACACTGTTTCCTCAATTAAATTTCTGGACGTGTGTGTGGAATTTTAATTATTACAGCATTACCGTTATTGGTCTAGGTTGTCAACTTACTGTCATCATAGAAAATGTCAACGGTAGTAATACTCAAATGTGTTGAGGATACCATATGTACTAGACAAAATCCAAATGTGCATGTCAATCTCGTCAGCCGTCATGGAAGATCGTAAAAAAATCGAATAAGAGTACGAAGATGAGTGATTATATCCACAACGTCTCAACTTATACTGCCTTTCACTGTTGTTCAGCCAGTTGTGGAAGGAAGTTACCCTTATTTTCTTAAAGTAGAAACAAAGCTAACCTAATATTTCTAGTAATTAAACTCCCAACCTCCATACTTACAAAAATATATCAAATAGGACTTAATAGAACTATAATATTAAATATAACTATAAACTCTGCCTTAAAATGTCTTTCTTATTAGTTCTTATTCCCAATCTATCTGCTGGAGATTCATTTAAGTCAAATACAAGATCGCCGAGAGAGGTCCGGATAGTCATAGCCTTTATGTTCCGGTTATACTGAGTTAAATTACTTGAGAATATTGCTATTAACCACTTAAACTAAAGTAACTAACTCCTTTATGCCTGTAAGATATTATCCTTAATCGATAGTTTAGTTTCTAAAATAGTTTTGTATTTATTAAAAAAAATAAGGTAACGTATTAATTTAACTGGCTGTCTTTATAGCCGTTAGTTTTCAGTTTAATTTTTAATAATAAAACATTATCCACGAATAAATATATAAATAAAATTATTACATACTGTTAAGAACCATTTTAGTTGGGATATAACAATCTTTTAACATAATATACGGAATAACAGTTACGTGTGGGTAGATGAAGAATGAGAAAATTATCTTTTATCAAAACTAATCAACCGCACTGTGCCTTCTATAAAAGTAATGTTGAAATCTAAATAACAAGTATTGACCTCATTATTACTCGGATCAAAAGTTCTGTTGAATGTATTAAGTTTGTTGTAAATTTCGTATTATATCAGGTAATCTGTGTAACGAAAAGTGTAAATGTGCAAGTTGAGATTTAAGGTCTGTTTCATAAAAGTTTTCATGGGGGAAAAAAAACGAATACAAGTTGGGAATATTTGAAGCTGAGTTCGTTCCCAATGGAGTACCAACATTTGTTTTTATTCTTCTTCGTTAAAAGCAATATAACTGTACTAAATACAGAAATGGAGTATATATTTTTACAATGGATCCTAGTAAGTTGTAAATCTGGATATATTTATTTCATTATTTATAAAATCTCTCCCTCCAGTGGCATTGCGGCATGTTTGTGTTTTGATACCCGTGGTGGGCAGAGCACATATAGCCCATTATGTAACTTTGTGCTTAATTCAAAAACATTTTATAAAGTTATCAAATATATCATTCAAAACTCTGATCAAATCTTTTAGGTTTATTTTAAGTGTACAGTATAGTAAAGTCATATGTTAAAATAAAACTCGCATTTCTTGAAGAATTTAAGTTACTTAAACATTCTTAAACTGGAATGTTATTTTTTATTATCCATAAATAATTGTTTTAGTTATTTGAAGACATTTTATAATATATATTATAAAATGGTAAATTTTGTACAAGAGTAATCTGGAATATTACATTTTTAATAGTCTTCTGTAAATTAGTAATAACATTACTTTTCTTTAAAATACTTGTAGTATGAATTTCATTGAATAAAATTTGTATGCATAGTCTTTTTTACACACAAAATCAAAATTACAACCGGATTTATCAATTGGGGCGAAATCATTGTTTTTGAGTTTTTTATTATTTTTTTTTCTGAACTCGTTGAAAGACGTAATTTATAACACAATAAGTTTAAGGCTCTTAATTGATTTATTATGAAATTAATAAAATATAAATTCAATTAGAAAAGGAACAGTAGATAATAAGATTGTTTACTTATTTTAAGAATGTAATCATCAAAATTGTTTTAAGTCTTTTTAAGATTTCAGTTTTTATACATTCTAGAATTCTACATTTAATACCTTTGTTTAATACTGATTGTAATTCTTTATCTTTAACTTCTAAATTTCTTGTAACTACATGGTTATGAAAGATATCTTTAAAAGCTGCTATTACACTTACAAGGTAAATGTTTAACTTCTATTTGATTAAATTCTTCAATAATTTTTTTTATAGTTAAAGAAAAGAGGTCATATAGGTTTATTGTATTTAAATCTGACGAGGTTGAAATGATTTTATGGGTAAAATACTTTCTTGAATACTTTTATGAATCAAGAAAGGTAAATGTAAATTATTTCAGACTTTTGTTCAATATGAATCGTTATATAAGGTTTTGGGTGTTTCTTTACTGAAAGGAGTGTAGGTATATGATTCCATTTTAACCTAAATGTATCTGGATATTTTAAATTGAAAGTTTAACATATTTTGATAGATATTTGAGTTTTGCATTTGTTAATTAAAATACTTTTATAAATTTTCCCACATTGACTGATTGATCAAAAGCAGAATTTAAATTTTTACCAAGGCCTTCAAAATCAATCCATTTCTTTGTATTTTTATCTTTGGCGCTATTTTTATTTTGTTTATTTCTACAAATATTTATTATTGTATATGTTTTATGCTATTACAATCAGTTTTAATTTTGTCTCTCAAACAAATTAAGATTGTTTAAAATGATCATCAACATTTATGGTTTTAGACGTTGTTCTGGTATGCTAACAGCCAGTTTACTGATATATATCAACATTTTGTTGTTCTTTGTCATAAAACCATTAGTTTGCACAAGACAGAGTAAACAGTAAGTTGAATATTTCTGAATTATCTGATATTTCAGTTTACAGTTTCAGCCTTCACCTTGTCGCTCAGCTGTAAGTCTGAAGGCTTATAACGGCAAAAACTAAGTTTCAATACCCGTGATGGGCACAGCATTCGATATCCCTTTGTGTGGCTGTATTATTAATAACATGAAAATAAACAATGAACTTTAGTTGCTATTGTTTATGTAATAGCTTCCCGTTTGGCATGTGGTTCTAGAGTATGTATAACAGAAATAATACTTTTCATTTGTGTTGACAGAAGACGAAAATATAACATCTTCCAACACATTTCCAATGAATAAGATATTTAACACTTAATCCTTCACTGATCGTATACAGTTATATCACTGATTGTAGATATTACCATTTAAATATTAAAAAGCTCTAACGGACATTGTTTCCTTTTTTTCACAGTTAAATACTTTAAGAATATAAAACTTACCTTAACAGAGCAATATACGAAGTTTAATATGTACAACAAATATTTTAAATCCTGGTAAGCAAGTAACGTTACATCATAACAATGAAATGAAAGAAGGGACTACAGTTCCATGAATAGCACTACCTTCGGACTTTCTATTATTCATAAACTCTGACCAACCACTATATTTCATGGAATTCACAACTCTGTTCTGTGTTGGAGGAATGTAAAAAGAAGTTATTTTAATTTTTGTTTTCTGTCGACACTGCTTAACTCGCTCGGCTCAGTTGATTTGTCGGCTCTGAAGATAGAACTTAGATTTTAATATAGTTGGTCGTCCGCGCCAATTTAATATATAATCGACACTTCTTGCTTTGTGTTGTTTGTTATTCACTAAATCTTTCTGGTACTTCAGCGTTGTGGGATACAGATACCAAGACATAAGAATTGAGGGTTTTCGACGCCATTCTCGTTTCTTTGTTTGCTCCAAATGGCTGTTAATAAAGACCCACTCCATCTTTTCTGACAGCTTCTTTCTCGTCTATTTAATTTCTTAGAAGCCTATATCAAGTTGAAATGTTAATACTTAAACTTGTAAGGTTGACATAGAGGAATTACATTTCTTGAAGTTGACGTAATTTGAAAAAATTGAGTGATGTTTCAAGTTTTAATAAAGATTTTTTTAGACTAATCGAATAATTCCTTTTCCCGACCTGGTATTAAGTTAAAAATATGAAAGAACCTGAAATATTATGAATTCTTTGTTTGATTACAGTTCCATTGTATTAAACATTCGTCTTTTGCTGTAAAAATATTTGCAGTCGAGTCCTGTACTGGCATAAGTTCCACTGAGGAATAGTAACAATATACAGCAAAAAAAGTGTGAAGGTGTTATCTTTTACAAATTTTATTCCTAAAAGTATCTTTGTATTGGTTTTACAGTTTCTTGGTTGCTTTACAGTAGTATAAAAATTGATATAAAACGTATCCATCATGCATTAAAATCTTTAAAACTACTTATAGTATACGATCTACTAAGACGTCTACAATGATTTACACATTTACTGCCTAATATGTCCTCTAGGGCGTGGATTTAAAACCTTGGCCGTGGTTAAAACCTTGGATTTCGAAGCTTATGAAGCGGGTTAGAATCAGTGCAATACCAGTTTGTTTTTGTATGTTAAAGTAACGGGCAATCCATTTGCATAAGTCGTAGGGTGCTTCACCGTAGATATTAGTCCAACATTAGGGATAACGAAATTTAAATAGCTTTACTATAAATACAAAAATACGCTCTCTGCGCAACTTATTTGTAATTATATTACATTGAAAGAGGCTTTAAAAGGGTTAACAGAATTTCACGATTTAATCTCTTCGATTTTTCAGTTTAGATTGAGAAAGGAAAAATCTCAAACGTAAGGTTATTGCAAGGTTTCATAGTTGTTTTTCTTAATAACACGTATCTAAAAGAGCCTTAACCTATAAGGAGCTGTGGCTACGATTTCTTATAAAGTTGGGTAAATTAGCCTCTTTTTTTTTTTTTTTTATATACACATAAAGAACTATATGTTTGAAGAAACGGAATTTTTTGATTAAAGAAATTTACTAGAATCACAGCAAACTTGGAGCTCATGTAAAGTCTTTGCTTTATAAGTTAGATGCAGTAATTTCTGACGAAGACAGCAAGATGGTTTATATTATTTTCTACAATCGTGTGCTTCTTTCCTGATTAAAATTCTATCATGGTTTTATTTACAATATTCTGAAAGGACAACTTGTTTATTTTTAAAAGCTCAGTTTAAAATGCTGGCTGGAAGCTCTTCGGGTTCTTTTATATCCATGACATCAACCGCAGATAATATCTAGTAATTAAAGGACAGCAGTCACCCTATACATACTATAAGAAATATTCCTTTTTGTTAGTTTAATATATTCTGTTGTCTCATATCCCGAGTTCGGGAACTGAAGCTAGCTTAAGTTACCTCTCAAAGATTGGCATTATATATGCGCTATAATAGATAAGGGTCGTAATTCAGCCAAAAGTAATTTCAGAGACTTTCGTAAAGCTAAACAGGGATATTTGCACTAGCTTTCTTTAATTTTGAAGTGATAGCTTAGAGGGAATTTAATTAGTCAACAGTACACTTTTCCAACTTTTGAACGATTCTAATAGATTGAGATTTGACCACCACACTTATAACGCAACTACAATCCAAAGTGCAGAGTAACGTTGCGTCACAGGGATGCATGTCGCAGACCCTTGGATTCTTTGTTCGTCACTGGAACCACACCAATCTTACCAAAAGTACAAAAAACGACAAATATATCCGTAATTAATGTAAAACAAAATATTTATTTAGTTGTTACTTGTTCCCCTTTTCGGCTTCATGCGAGGTCGTTATAAAAAGGATATCCAAAAAGAAGTTAATTTTTTTAAAAATAAATATTACTGTTTTAAACAATTCAACTAAAAGTACTTTTATGAAATTCTAAGTCAGGTAAAATAAGAGGAAGTTTTTTTTTGCTTTTTCTATCAACTAAATTGTATTTTTCAGAATGTTTAAATTCAACGCAGTAACTATTTTAGGACTTGTTGGAAAAACAATTTAACATTAATTCTAAATTCACTAGTATTTATTAGTAAGAGTATTTATATATGTAAGGATGTACATGTTTGGGAAAGCACTTGCATATACAGACCAACTCCAGCAAATATATTATGTAATGCACTTGTTAATGCTATTAATGGTAACCCGGATATAGAACCTTTGCCTCTGATGCCTTCTGATAGCAAATTGAATATTTACAGAACATATAGTAATGTACATTAAATGTGTTGTAATCATGCGAAGAATTTTAAACTTTTTGTGTGTGAATTACTGTCTAATACGTGACAGTAACATGCTGAAATATTTTTGGGTCGAAATTTACCATTTCAACACATGGAATTCTCATGTTTTTAAAATAACAGAATTCACACACGCACACTGTAAGTTCATGTCAAAACACCTTTAAGTTTTGCTACATTAAATGTTTAGTGAGCTGCGAGTAGAACACTTTGGATTACGACCGAAAATATCGCGTGGGTACCCAACTGATGAATTAATTACGCTGTACAAGGTTACATTGTATGGATTAATTTTTGGTTCTGATCCGTGTAGGTAGTTAGCTTTGATCAGAAGTTTGGTAATATATTCTGTCCTGAAGCCTTAGAAAATTTAGTGCATATGGTACGATATTAACTAATATAGTTTGGTGATTAGGATACTTTTATTTTTTGGTCTGCAGAATAAGGGGAATAACAGAACGCCTTAATTAATAATAGTGATACTTGTATGTTTGTTTAATAATTAATTTGTTACATCACATTTTCATTTAACAAGTAGTTAAACGTAAAAGCAACGCTTTTCTAGATTACTTTGAACAAATACTAGCAACGCTAGATTACTTTGTGTGACTGACATTTTATTTGCGCGTTGTCTGTTTCCTTTCAATAAAGTTCCGTGTGTGATACTAATTAAAGAAATCTCACACTTTTATTACTTATGCATATTTTTTGAGGTGTTTTTTTTCTCTCTTTCTCTCTATAGACATTTATTACTCAACTTTTGCAATTATCATTAGTGGCTTGTAATTGCATGTTGGTGTATCGACCCTTTAAACACGTGCATTTGCTGCGATAAGAAAGTTTGTTTATACGGATATATATAGCAAACCACGTTTCGCAAGCTGTCTGTATTTCCATGTTAAGCTTTATCGCCAGAGCTCGGATGTGTCCGGGGGTATATAAAGATATCCCCCTGGAGTTTCTTATATTATAAGTTTGCGAGCGTTTTAATGGTTCCTGAACAAGGTTTTTATGTTAAATTATTACCGAGTTCTACACAAGTATCTGTTTCCATCATGATTGTTACAATTTAAGTGTACTTTAGAATTTGTAACCGGAAGTCATTTGGATCTCTATTCTTTGAGACCTTGGAGGTTTAATAGATAATATTGTATGTTTCTGGCAGATAAGAATCCACTGCTGTTTTTAACTTCAAGAAACTTTGAGTGAAAAGCATTTGATATTTCTCTTCAGTACTGGTCAGGATGAAACTTGTTAGAAAAGTTTTTTTTTTTTTTTTTTTACAGTCTGATGTGGGTATTAATATTTTACCACTCATTTAAACAAATTATAAAATTAATTATTTACTCCAACCTCACCGCTTTTGAGGTCATTTTCACACTAGAGCAGTGGTTCTCAATCAGGGATGCGAGATAACATTTATTTTGGCCACCTTCACCTTTATTCTTAAATAAATAATTATTGTGAGGTGATGCGAGAACATATTAAATTTTTTTAGGGGTGCGGGTCATAAAAGAGGTTGGGAACCACTGCACTAGAGTATATTAGTGGTCCGATGGCATTTTAACTTAAGAATTTTTTCAAAGGTGAATTCCATTATCGTTTTTTTTAAACGCACTTTTCTAAACTGTTTATGCACCGAACTGCTTGTATATCCATTCATATCTTTGTTGGTTGGTAACACGTGAGTTGCTCACATAAATATTCTATATCGTAACTAAACGCACTAGTTACTACTGGGGTCCAATAAATAAAATGAGTGATACCATGAGTGTAACATAAGATTACTCGTTATTTCTGTCAAAGCGTGATGAAGTATGATTCCCAACGCTGTAAAAGACCTGGAATTTCGTTGACCATATAAACGTTGTAACAAGATTAAATACGTGTCGCCATGTTTAGAAAATCCAGACAAAACAGAAGTTAACGTGAAATAGTGCTGAAGACGTAATAATACAGAATTATTTTCTTGTTCAAACACATAGAGCAAAAGTGTTATACATCTTCCGATGTTATGTGAAATTTAGTATAAAATATTTTGGCACGGTGATTATTCTGTCAATTGTTGAACGTTTCGTTAGAAATGTCGCATAGAAACTCTTTAAAATCTACTGAAGAGAGTGATTGTAAATTGCTTTTGTTTGTTTTCTTTTTTTAATTTCGCGCAAAGCAACAAGAAGGTTATCTGCACTAGCTGTCCCTAATTTAGCAGTGTAAGACTAGAGGGAAGGCAGCTAGTCATCACCACTCACCGTCAACTCTTAGGCTATTCTTTTTACTAACGAACTGTGGGATTGATCGTCACATTTTAACTCTCCTATGGCTGAAAGGGCGAGCTTGTAAATTGCTTCGCCTGTCAAGTATTCACTTTAAAACTGAGACATCACTGAAGAACTTAAACAATTGTACGAGAAATTAATTGAAAGACTGATGCACCATCTTGATATGTGGTAGAGAATCAAAGATAGTATTTTTACAAGAGATAAAGCATTAATAGAGGAACTGTTGATCCTTTAAGGCATATTAGCATTAAATATGTGACCTATTGTATGTCAGTTTGAGAAACATTTCAGTTAACATATTTTAGTATTCAACTATATTTACTTACGGTCTAAAAAATAGTTCATATTTGACCTAGTATAATGCACCATATTGAGGTGTCTCTCATATGGTTGGTTCTGTCATCTGTATTCAGATTTTATGTTCAAATACGCTTTTTATGAACATCTTATTCAAACATCCAGCTTATACACAAAATACCTTAAAATAATCTAACAGTGGAGCATATCCACCATTTTCAATCAATTGAAAGAAACTCAAATAATTTTGTAACAAACACCTGAGTAGCTGGTATTATTTTTTACTTTTTTTTTGTCGTAATAGTCTAAAACAGTTTCAGTAATATTGAGATATGGACATTAAGGGGGGGGAGAGGCTATTCTGTGGATTGAAGGACTCCAGTTTCTTTTTCTTTTTGAAAATAAGTTTTAATTATTCCACCTGAGTGTTTTGGATCAATATCTTGCTGTAATATGAAGTTTGGACCAATAAGTCATGCATCACCAATTTTCAGCAATTTTCCAATGCTACTTAAGAATATGTACTCCAAACTTTAACCTTCTACATGCTTAATTGTTAGCTGTACCAAGGTTGTTTTTTATAAGTTTGTTGTTTGTCATCTCATTTATAGTCTTCAATTAGATCTAAATAATTGAAATTTTGACTTGTTTGTCCAAAACATTGTTGACCATTGTTCTATAATCCAATTTCAATTTCTTGTGCATATTTTAATATTTTTAGTTTTGTTCTTTCTTAATAGAAGTTTTCTTCCTATAAAAGATTCTTCAATTGCTGATTTCAAAAGTGACCTTCATAATATTGATGGAAGGGTGATGACACCTGAGACTTCTGCCAATTCTTCTTTCATGTTAACATTTGTTCTTTTTCTTCCTTTAATTATATTACCTTTAAGTGTTGTTCATCCTTATTAGACAAATTTTAGGGTCTTCCAGTCCTGGGTTTGTCTCTTACAGATGTTTCTTTGTGTTTGATTGAATAAGTTTTGAATACAGCATCTTAAAATTCAAGTGATGCAAACTATTTCACTCAGTATTTTTCCTTCTTCATGCAGAAACAATTATATGACAGTATTTACTGAAATTTTAGCCATTTTGTTTTAAGCTAGCAGTTAATCCTGATTTGTATTTTGCTGCACAGAAAGCAGCCTTTTGTCTTCATGGATATATAGAAAAGAACCAATCATGTTAATGTTGAAGGATGCCTGACAGTGAGTCATCAGTTAGGTTTGACTGGTATATATGTAGATTGGCTACTGCAATACTTCATATTGATTTCTCATGTATCATTCGCTTCAAGTTGTGATCACAAGTGTTTGAACGAAAGGTTGTTAATGACAACATTAGTTTCATAACTAAATTAATCTGTATTAATGACAGTCATAATTGCATTAATAGTAGAAAATACCATTGGAGGTTTTGAGTAAGTTGATGCTCATAGCAAACATGTATTGTAACTACTGAATGTGTCTCTAAGCCTTTTGCACAGCCGTATGTCTTTTAATACTAGGGCATTGTAGTGCATCACCTAATAATTATTATTTCTTCTGGTGTATAATTTCATCTTATTAAGACTTGATGAAAGTACTTTACCATACCTAACATCATCAATACTGAAGCCATGCAACTTGTATTTAATGTTTCTCCAAAAATACATCATTTGTTATTTAATGAAAAAGTAGAGCATTCATTGCATTTGATGAATTTTAAGAATAGCACAGATGAACTTACATAAATGAATCAGTAGTCTTTCATCTTATATAAACTATTAATGGAAATGTTTGTAAGCTTACTGAAAATGCAGGAAAATAAATTTAGCAGAATATGAAGAAGTGCTCTTAAGACCATAATTTCTTATCGTGTTTTATGCAGTCTTTCCTGTGTTTTCACATTTATATGATCTGAAATTTCAGAAAACTTAACTTTAAACATGGTCATATAAACTAATGTGTAAATGACAAATAATTTTGCAAGTAAACATTCATTTTGCTAGATGTCTTTGCTGATTAAAAAGTAACTGATAGCTGTTGGTAAGCCTTTACTTTTTTATATTTAACTGTGTGAACTGCACAGAAGATAGAAGAAATTTGTGACTATATTTTCTTAGCTTACACCAAAACCTTCAGTTTTCAGTGTATTAGTAACAGGTGTTTTATATTAGTATTTGTTTATTGTACCTTAGTTTTCTTATCTTTTACTCTAAGTAAGACATTAGACTATGCTTTTATGCTTAAGGTACATTTCATTATTGTATAATTGAAGCTAAGTAGTTTTCAGATGTTAATTAAGATTTACTTTAGGAATACTGTTTAATATCTTTTGTTAACCAGTTTCTCGTTCGTAATTTATTATTAGTGTCACTGTTTATCCATATAAGCTCATGTGTAATTAAAAAAAAAAAAAAACAAAGAAATTTTACCCAAAGTTAATCATTTTTTGTTACATAAGAGACCCTTGTTACAGTTTTATCCCACATTGCATTAATCAGTTGCTGTCAGTCAGATTCTGTATTTGTCTATATCTCGTTGAGAGCTGTCAAACAAATGTGATGATTATTTTTTCTGTGGAATTATTCTACTTTCAAGGAGTACCATAAATCATGAGATGTTACTAAGTCACTGTTTGATATCTAAGGGATATTTAATGTATTTTGGAGTATGCCAGGCGTTCTCAACTTGGTATTCCTGAGAGGCCATGATGTAGCTTCAGGTGGGCTGAAGCACAAAAACAACTCTAAGATAATTTTGATATCTAAAAAGTGTCCCTGCTAAAAGTATCTATATTATTATAAAATTAAATAAAGGGAGGAGGGATTGTAATGTGAGCAAAAAATTAAACACTGCAACCTAAAAGAAAGTTACCCCATTTCTGCAGGTTCAGGAAGGATGGGGGAGTGAGGGTATTCAGGGTCTGCCAAAAATGTTCATTGGTTTTGAAGAAAATACAATGTAAATGTGAACCCCATGCTCTTAAGGGCATGCTTTGGGATAATGAGCCCTGGAGAAAGTTTGCCAGCTACTTTGTTCTGTTTCAACCTGTAAAGTTGTTGCTTGCTTAATTGATGTTATTTTAAGTTCTTTTCAAATGTTTTAATTTAGATCTTTGATAGAGGCAGCTAATTAATTCTGATGATGTGTAATAATTGAGAAACTTAGAACAATGAGCATTGAAAGTGTAGTTAGTTCATTGAATTTAAGGAAGTGTTCAGAGCAGAGGAATTGAGTTATTGTTTGAATGAAGTTACCCAGAAAGTTACTACTTCTGTAAGTTAATATATTTTAGTCAAGTGTTTATTAATCAATAAAATTTTTATAAACTATTAGTGTATGTATTACACCTACAACATACATCAAAGTAAACATAGCCTATAGTGAGTGTCATTGTAAAAATTAATTCATTATTAATAAGTGGACTTGATTTGGTATTATTTATTTTGAATAATTCATAAGAACCCATTGACAATAGAACAAGTTACAACACTGGCATCAGAGTTGGATTTTTGAAAATAAGTTTGAATTTTGACCAGACTTTAACTTGAAAATTGCAACAACCCAATCATGAAGCAATTTTAAGCATTATTAGAAATGGAGAAACAAATTAAAAAAAAAAAAGGTCAAGGAGAAAGAGATAAAAAGCAAAAGAAGATAAAGAGAAGGAGGCTTAAAATTGAAAGAAAAAAAAGGAAGAGATGATATTAAAAGGATGGAACAAAAATTACAAGAGGACTAAAAAGGAGATAGAAAATGAAGATTGAAGGTAAAAAACAGGAATTTAAGAGAATAGTTGAAGAAAAATGAAAGTAAATATAAGTGAAAACAAGACTGATTTTTTTTGGATTCCCAGAGTGAATACAACAGTAAGGTTAAATAATTAAAGAAATACTCTCATGACAAAATTGAAGCAGAGATATTATAACAGCAATAAGACTGACATAGAATATAACACTACTGACATAATAAAACATTTGGAAAATGAATAGGTAGATGCAAAAATCAAGTAATCACACACCTTTCTCTATCCATCCAAGGATTCCAATGTGAAATACCATTTACTTTTAAACATTGAACAGAAAAAAACTTTGCTCTATACCTGTTACCACAATTACTGTGCCGTCTGTATTTGCAGTAGGTTAATGGGACTACTTTATGCTGTGTCATCACTAAATTTAGTTCTGTAATTTCAGTGGCCATTTCAACAACATAGCACACTTGAAAACTAATGAATTACTAGGGAAAGTTATAATGGAAGGGACATTAGGCACAGTTTGAAATAATTTCCAAAATTAATAGATATAATAGTAAACAACAGGCAATCTTGCTGCCTATTTAAAAATACCAGCTTTAATGATATTAAGTAACCTACAATCCTGGAACAGTAGCAGATATTGGACATTGCTATCTACTTTAAACAACATATTAAGAGTGATACACTTGATAGAAGTATTCATAGCAAAGTTTTGAAACAGGATATGGAGGATTGAAGAAGCCTCAGTTGAATTTCCTGAAGATATGGAAAGGATTGCTCATTTATTTTGCCATGAATATTACTAGGAACTGTAAATTTAAGCCTGTATAGAATAAGAACTACTCCCAGAAGAGAGTAGAAAAGTAAACTGTAAAGAATCAGCAAATACTGTAAAACCAAGGAGACAGTACCATGATAATGTGCCTAGAGTCCTAACCAGGGGAACAACAAAGAGCTAACTAGGCATAAAAAAGACAAAAAATAGTTGGATTTATGGGGTGAAGTTCATTTATGGGAATACTCTATCTAATCTAGATGAGTTCAGCAATTCATTTTATGTAATAGATCATCCAGGAGTAAATGGGTTTACTGATAGAAGTCTTTGGAATATGTTGACTGACATTTTTTCTATAGTTTTCATTGTTTGACCCATTTCTTAAAAAAAGGTAAGAAGTTGCAGCCAATAATGCTGAAATAATATGAATTGGTACAAACAGAAGGGGGATGAAGTTTTGCAAAATGAAAGTTGAAAGTTACCTGCAATTGATAAAGCTTCTCAGCACCTCACAATGTGTGTATAATTGCAGCAAGAAAGAGTGCATGTTGAGAACTAACTCCATGCAAAGACATGGATCCAAGGTTATGCTAGCATCAGAGTAAAATCAAGAAATTAATTTGTACTACATGGCAGTTACTGTGCCAGATGTTGAACTTTTAATGACAATAAGAAGGATGACTATTGTACCATTTTAGGAGTGAAATACTGATGTTGGGAGATGTTATCAGTAAATTTATATCTAGTGACAGGGATTTAGTGGAATCAAACACTAGCATGTACCAAGGAACTTATAGCTGGAAGAGCTCTTGTAGATCTGAGGAATAAGGTATCGTAAATAAATTTGCTTGGGAAGCACTTAAATCAGCTAGTGGTGAAACAAAGTTGGGGTGTTGTTAATGCTGATAAGACTGGATTCTGTCATGGTGATATGGTATGGTTGTACATTTTCCAACACACACGGTAAAATGCACAGTGAAGCAGATGCCAAGGAGGGACACAGACTCCAGAGGAACAAACTATGCAAGCCAAAGATTAGCCATTGCAATTGACGTTGGAAGTAAGTTAATATGAGAATAGCCAACTGGATACGTTCGGAGCGGTATCTGTCAGTGGAAAGTCAACCTGCTGAGGAATCCAGTATTCCTAAGATTTCTTCGAAAGGAGTGACACAGATAGAACCGTTGCTGGATTCACTCGGCTATCTCCCTAGGAAGAATTTCCACAGTGAAAGGACAGACAGTGACATGAGACAAAAGATTATCCCATCTGCATACCATTGACCTCGGAAAACCAAGCTACCCAAAGGATTTGGTGAATGGACAGTTTTAGTATCCTATTTTTATTATAGGATTGTTCAGGGGATCTTATAATACACAAGGACACAATGTTCTAAGCTATATTTTCAACGTTTTAATTTGGATGTGTGCAAGAGAGAATTGCTAATCATAATGATAATAATCGATGAATTTTGACTACCATCTAAACTGGTACATTAGTCATAAATACAATAAGTAATGAAAGAGCAGTTAGTTCACTAATAATTGAGAATTCAATGAAGTAGTCAGAGTGTAGGAATCGGGTAGTTGTTGATCGAAAGAAAACTGAGTAAAGTTATTCATTAAGAGTTGATGTTTTTATATGCTAGTTAGTAAGTTAGCATTCGTTATTAATCAAGGAAATTTTTAATAATTTTTAGTATATTATGTCAACAAATTACTTCAAAGTAAACGTTATTTTGGAGGTGGGATCGTTATCGTTAGATGGACCGAACATGGCATTATTTTAACCAAGTAATTCGAACAAACTATCCAACGATAGAACACAACGTCTCGACTATTACTGTCTGTCGGATCTCAGCCTACCTGATACGCCAAAATATTGAGCGAAAGGCATCGTTCACACGTGATAGCAGATATAGTGGGATTGACATATTGCAATAATTTTTACTTTGACACTCAAATTCTTATAACTGAATCTAGAAAGTTTAGAAAACCATGATTTATGCAATTTTAAGATATGAAAAAGTTAAGTCTACTAAAATGATTGGGTAATTTATTAATTTTTACGTACTACATACAAGAGCAATTTTCATTCATAATAGTTATTGTAAGTTATAATTACTAAAGGCTCGAGATATTTTTGTTTAACGGATTAAATTATTGAAATAAACTGTTGTATTGTTTAATGTTATAAACAGTATATGCTACCGTGTTTTATATGCTAAAGCTTTAATTAAGTGATTTACGCTTAGTGACTGGTACGTCATTCTTTTTCTATCACGATTTTTAACCTTTAGAATTAATCATCGTGTAAGATTTTTAATTATATGTACGTAATTATATGATGGCATGATTTTTAATAAAAGAAATATTTGGGAGTGAACATTGCAATGAAAAGTGGACTAGTGGTTAGTTTGCCCAGTTTGTAAATATGAAGTTTTACAGCTCACTTTGCCTTGCGTTAAAAATACGGTCCGCATTTTTGGGAGCAGTATATGTTCTATGAAAGTCAAATCAATTCTCTTCGGTCAGAGAAGATTATTTCAAGAGATGAGCAATGAATAGCATTTATTAAATGCCTTCCCTCCGATCTCATTTATTCAAAATTAGAGATGACTATGTACAAGTAACCCTTGTGGTAGTTTTGCGTTAGAATTTTGAAACAAACTAAAACTAGTACTATAAATAAATATAAAGTGCAGCAAGTATATAAGGGTTTTTTTAAACAAGTCTTATCTAACATTATTTTTTATAAATACCAGGTAAAAATGAGTGTCATATGCTTTTGTGAATATACCTTTTAATATTTGTATTATATTCACAATGTTGGCGGTATATGTAAGTTAATGTGAGAAGACTCTGTTTCTTTGGGAGCAGAATTTTGGGACACGTGAAGTTGAAACGTACATTTAGCCATTTGGAGAATTGTTTAATTGAGACAATTATATTATAAATTAAAACCTCCAACCAAAACCGCCCCGGCATGGCCGAGCGCGTTAAGGCATGCGCTCGTAATCTGAGGGTCGCGGGTTCGCATCCGAGTCGCGCTAAACATGCTCGCCCTCCCAGCCGTGGGGGCGTTATTATGTGACGGTCAATCCCACTTTTCGTTGGTAAAAGAGTAGCCCAAGAGTTAGCGGTGGGTGGTGATGACTAGCTGCCTTCCCTCTAGTCTTACACTGCAAAATTAGGGACGGCTAAAACAGATAGCCCTCGAGTAGCTTTGTGCGAAAATTCAAAACAAACAAACCAACCAAAACCGCAATAGGCATGTGCGTGTGAATGATAATATTTCTTCGAGTGTAGATGGCACTGTCTTATCTATCTACTGAACCAGTTCAGAATTGATGACACCCTAGATATAGAGAAAACTATTTTTAATATTTCATTGAATTAGTTTGCATATTTGTAAGCGCGCGCGTGTGTGTGTGTATAATATATAATGAATTGTAATTTAATATCAGACTCCTGAAAAATACAAGTTCCAAAATATTCTGGGGTTTCATTTTTTAAAAAAAATGTTTTTTATTTGCCTATCTTGCTATTTATTTAAATATACAATGCACATGTTTTAGATGTGCAAAATATCCTAACGTTAATTTCTCGTTTCTGATTACACAGTTTTCATGAAGATTAGTCATCCATGTTGAAAAACGTGATATTGCATCGTATTTTGTTTGTGATAGTGAAATTTTAAGTCTGATTATAAGGACATTCATTTTGTTTTTGTGCTTATTTACCAGTTATGGTCACATTGTGATGAATAAATGTCACAATTAACAATGTAAAGGTAAAAAGTAAGATAGCTTGTAAGTTGAAATGTAGATGTCGATTAGTTAATGACAGGTGAGGAATAAAGAGTACGTTAGCACGAATATCGTACGGTATAACTATGTGTAGGTTCACAATTCTATGTACCGTGTTGCATAAGTGTATTTTTTATTGTATTTTCCCTTAAATATACAAAGGTAAAATATATGTGACAAGTTAATTGTAAAATGGTATTAGTTTATGTATCCTAGTGTTAAGAACTAAATTTTCACAGTAGTTTGTCAACAAATGTGATTTACATGCTAGCATGTAATTCGTGTGTTTGATATAAAGATATTTAAGTATTAGAAGGTTATATGTATAACCCTAAATATCTTACTAATGATTGTGCTTGCTTTATATATCTTTTTTTGTACAGTCTTTTTTTGATATTTTGAAAAGAAAAGTTTAAAATGTGCCGTGAGGTGACAGTGGAGGCGCAACCATTGAGAGAAGCGTGAGATGCAAGAGTTTTTCCTGGTTCGGTGCTGTTTTCGAGCTAGTGATGGTAATTGATTAGTATGTTCTGGTACTCCTATCTATGGCGTCAGAATTACACAGGCAGCCGACGTATCGAAGTTGGTCAGAATTACGGTCGTTCCTTATCTGGTAGTGTTTTTAACGGAAATGTTATGTCTTCTAAACCAGTTAAAATAATATTTTATAAATCTATGATCATGTTGTCCAAATTCTGTGAATAGTCAGCATGGTAAGCAATCAAGGGCGCCCCACCTTGTGACCCGTTTTGATAGAATGGCCGACTATGTCAGAGTGGTTGATCATACAGAAGTGAAAACAAAACAAAAATTTTCGAGCTGATTTAAGGGTATAATTGAAATTAAACGGTAAGAAAAATTAAAATTTATAAAAGAGAATTTCTCTTATGTATAATATGTAGGTCGCCTATACAAATTAGGTAATTTAATTTTTAATGGGCAGTTCAAGAATGAGATACTTTATCAATGTTGTATTGAATTGAAATAACCTTATAGTAATATTCGTACAACTATTGTTTTTTTAATAGTAAAGTAAGAAAGTGCAGTTATAGGTACATGATAAAGAAATAAATTTCGTGTCTACAAAAACTTCATAGTGCTAAATTCAACTGCTGCTTATGTACTCTTGCTGGAACTGTCTTATGATTTGTGGTAATAATTGTTTTTATGATAATCTAGTAGTGGCTAGTTAGTAGTCATTAAGTTGTAATTTTCCATTGTTAATACATCATGTTTCATTCTGTTCATTCCTATCATTGTATTATTTTTGTTTTTATTATAGTTGTATTTATGAGGAAAACAGTCAATTTATTATGATAGTCACTTGTTTTTCACTCTCTGAAAGTAGTTTACATATAGGTTTAATACTCTGAACTGGCACATTCATGAATTATATTTTACAGTTAGTATACTTTTGTTTGACATGAATGCATATTTTACTAACTACCTGAAGTTAGAGCTGTCAAGCTGGATTTAATCAGGAAAAGCTGTGGAAAGCAATTTATTCTAGTGTAACAAAATATTATGTTGATATATAAAGTTTTAGGGTTAAACCTAAAAAGCAATTGATTCATAAAATCATCAAAATGATATTCAAAGTTTATTTCATTGAAGGTGCTGTTTTCTTGCAATATATTCTTAAATCTTGAATTTTGCCTTGTTTTGTTTGAACTTCTGCTGTAACAGATCATTTTCTAAGTCCTCTGCTGAAAGCAAACAGGTGTTTTTGAAAAATGATATACATATAACTGCCAGGAACAATAGCCCAGTTGCTTGTATAAAAGTCAAGTGCTTACCAGTATAAATAATTTGGGTTCACAATAATACTTATTTATACAATTCAGAAACGAGAATAAATGTTATTGCTTTAAAAAATGATCTAACCCTTATTTTTGACTTTGCTTTTATGATTAATGGATCAGTTTATTTAGGGTGTGATAGATCTTGTATATAAGATCAACTTTACTAAGAAGTGGCTGCAGGATAGTCATCTTAACATGCCTTTGGTTATTCTCCAATATATATAATCCTTCATTCTATACAAGATTCATTTAGGTCTAGAAAATCATTTATGGATGCACCAGAGATTGCATAAGAAATGAAAATCACTGAAGATTGTTTGCAAGAACAGCAGATTAGTTCCTGAAAAACAAAATTGTTTTCACACTAGTTATGGTGATGTATTGTTGATTCACAGCAAAATCTGTCATTTTCTTTAACAAAGTTGTTATGCAATGCGACTTTCAAACCCATGGATTAATGCTTTAGCAATTAGTAATAATGCTCATTCTTCTATTGATTGTAGTCCATTACTGTTTATCGACAGTGGGTTCATGGAACTCTTTGAAACACTGTAAAAAATCTTCATGTTGACCTGTCAAATGGCAATGCAGCTGGTGTCAGTTTAACAGAACAGTGTGACCAGTTGCAGTCCCTGTAATGAAGAGTGACTTAAACTAGAGTGAAAAATGTATTGGATTACATGAACAAGAACAGATCAAACCAGTCTGAGATAAACAGTGACGCAAATAAGATTTAGTTTGATTTACAACTGTTTCGACCGAGTGCATATAAAATTACGCATACATTGAACTTGAAATAAGATAAAATCCTTCACTGTAACATTTTCTCAAGCTTTAATAATAAAAGTATAAGTACATAATTTTCTAATAATATGGTTTTACTGCACATTTTAAAATAAAATTGGTAGAAATAACCAGGAGAATTTTATTAAAAACTGATCTAGTGAGGCAAATAGCTATCCCTGGGTCTGGTTGTTATTTGTAAAAGTTTCGAAATGACAACTTTTGGGTGTAGTCTTAAAAAGTAAATGTAAAATCAACCTCAATATCACAATATTAACAATTTTAATTCATCACCCATTTTGGAAATTGGTAGCTGAATTCTTTGTCGGTTGCTTATGTGGCATCTCTTAGCAGATCACCGTTAGTTACATATAACTATAATAGGTGGAATTTCACACTTGTAGCCTGTATTGCTTACTCATTCCCTGTTCACTCATTAATTCATCGAGTTACATTACTCAGTTAATTGTGTGCTCTTACGAAAATTTGGGTTAACATACTTCAGTAAATAGAACTTTCTTTTAGGCACTTGTAACATGTTTGACTTACCTATATAGGTGGAAGGGTACCAGTTACGTTCACAGACAGAAGATTTAATATTTGTACGGTGATGGTAGAATAAAGATATTTCTAGTTTTTCTCATTATTTGTCGAATTCAGGTGTATTTATCCCTGGTATTCACAGTATCAAGTAAAGTATTTTAGCAAATAGCAACTCAAGTGCATTCCTTAAAATAAGTTAGTTATTTTCTGCATTTCTTGTACAGAAACACCAACCAAGTAGTTTTAATATTTGTTATCGTGTCTCTACATGTAAAGCTTAAAAAAAAAAAAAGGTATTTATCAAATCTCACTTATAAAGGACCTGCCACAGTTTCAGGCTATATTTCGTACTTGAAAAATCAACAATAACAAAGACATTATAAACGCTTCTGTATAAAAATTGATTTATATCAGAAGAAAGGTGAAGTGTAAAAAGGAAGACCAGTATCTCGTTTTTATCTAATTATAAATTACCCGTTACTACTCGGGCCGGCATGGCGAGTTGGTTAAAACACTCGACTCGTAATTCGAGGGTCGCGGGTTCGAATCTCCATTACACCAAACATGCCTGCTCTTTCAGCCGTGGTGGTGTTATAATGTGACGGTCAATTTCACTATTCGTTGGTTAAAGAGTAGCCCAAACGTTGGCGGTGGGTGGTGATGAATAGCTACCTTCCCTCTAATCTTGCACTGCTAAATTAGGGACGGCTAGCGCGGATAGCCCTCGTCTAGTTTTGCGCGAAATTCAAACAAACCAAACCCATTACTACTCGTTAAACATGCCTGATGAGCAGAAACGAAAATTTTCTTAAACTAATACTGTTTTCTGTCACAGTATAACTTAGACTATATTGTCTGAAATTTGATATATTTAACTGTTTTCTGATAGTTTTTAGATGAGTATAATTTTAAACTACATTGTCTGAAATTTGATATATTTAACTGTTTTATGACATTTTTCAGATTGGTATAATTTGGGATGTATTATCTGAAATGTGAAGTTTTTGAAGTGTAAGTTGTAGAACATTTTGATTCGTATAGCTTCGTAGAATTCCTAAATTGAATAATTTAATCTTATTTGATAATATAATGCTCCACTAGTTTCGTGATAATTAAATTTTATTTTCTCACATTTTAAATCTTTTAATTTCTATTCTCTCCTCATTTGACTCGTTTTGCTCTTTTGTTTCGTCTGACTGCTTGTTTTTATTCTTTCTCGAATGATCAGAACCTAATCTAAGGACAGCTTACAAAACCAGAAACTTTAAACATGTAAGTTTCACAGAGACGTTTTAACTTGATTAAATTCATACGATTAATTAGAAATAATATCGTAGCGAAATAAGTCTCCAGTTAGGGTTTGTGAGCGATGTAAAAAAAAAAAAAAAAAAAAAACGTAAGTTTACAGAAAATATTCAATTGTCTCCATAGAGAGGCATACTGTTTTTGTATTGTTTAGTCTTCCAAACACTTCCTTCCACTTCTCAGCAGACTGACTTCAATGTTGGTAGGGTTATACCTTGGCCCAATACGTCCAGGCTTTTTTTATTTTTAGGCCTTTTATAAATATTTATGGGGTCAAAAAACAAAAGTTAACATTTTTGGCTCCTGTGCGGTCATATTTATCAAATCAAGATGAAACATTTACACATTATAAATTTTCATGCGCCCAACATGTTGACATTCAAAGTGGGATTTGCTCATTTTGAATCATCCGTTAAGGGCATCGACGTTGATATTTTTCATTTCTTGTAAGTCAGTTAAGTTAAGTAGAAGGGAGTAGATGCCTGATTACCTACAAGCTAATCTTCAGAAAGTGTTTCAGATGGTTGAACTTTTTTCTGTGAATTTTGGAAACCATGACACTTTTAATTAGAATTAATTCTATTAGTGCCCGCGGGAACTCCATGGTGGTTCTTTTTGAGTTCCATGCAGATACCGGTAGCAAGTTTATTTATCTTTTCAATTTCTTCATAGTTTAATTTGAGTTGTCGAACACTTTCTACTTTATATGCCTGTACGCCGTGAAGTCAGGACTTGGAATGGCTGAGTGCATGTACATCTTTTAGGCTAATTTCACGACTGCTTATATGGATGTAATAAAACGAAAACATTTAATGGTAAATTAATTTTATTTTGAAAATAAGTTAACTCCGATGTACAGTAAATCAACCTTCGGTTTATTGTTAGTATGCAGTTAATTAGGTATAATAATAAATGGTGAAAGTTATGAGCCACAAAGTGTTACGGACAACATTGAACGAAATTCATCAAAGTTTACTTTTGAAAATTTTAATATACTTGCCGTCGAACTGTTAACTTTGCACAACTGTTGCTATAACTTGTGAAACAATGGTAAATCAGACCTCATAGCTTTTAAAAAGCAACAAGAAAACCTTTATATCGTGGATTATATTATGGTGCCACTGATAAATATGCCCGTATGAACTTTTCAGGAAGTATTTTCTTCCAGTTTGACAACATTATTTAAATCACGAATCTGAATATGCTTTATTTGTTGTTGTTTTTTAACATATTTATGTAATTGTTATATTTATTATCTCTGTGTGAAATGCCAAAATATTAAAATTGACAGTAGACCAGTTACGTTTACTTGTTAAATGAAAGTGATCTGAAAGCATCTCACTTAGACCACCATGACCTAAAATGATTTACATATAATAGTAAAACCTGGGTAATACGTCTCGGTTTGAGGTCGACGTCTACCAACTTTTGCATATGTCCAAGTTTTGCTTCCCGAAATGTTTGTGCTGATTGTTACAGGTACCTGGTGGGTATGCACAAATATAGTTTTGGTTTTGTAGGAACTCTGAGAAATAGACAGTTAACTGTTTACCAGCAATAACTTATTTAATTTCGTTTATGTTTCTAATACGCTATTAAGTTCAACATAATTAAAAGTGTTTTGCTCCTGATTTTCGTTTGTGTCCAACAGTAGTCAGCAAGCATTGACGAATTCCAGTTGCCCTGATATTGTTTTTCCATTGTAGCAATGTCCTGGTGAAACCAAGATTTCGATGAAACGGTACGTGATGGGCAAATGTGGATGTGATTTTCGTGATCAGTAGCCAAAAATCTATAAGGAACACCCAACAGTGTTCAAGAAGCAAAATCTTTGTTGTGCAGTCTAATTCAAGACGTTGCAGATAGGAAAGAAAATTGTATTTAAACGATTACGAGGAAACGTAGTATTCTTCATACGTGTCTAAGTAATGTCAACAGGAGGAAAGTATCTATTTGGGGACTAAATAGATTGGGAACGATTATTATCTGGCTGGGGACCATATGGATTCTACGGATTTGACCTCTTTGTTTCAATGTTGTTTGTTTAGCCCAAAGCTACACAATGGAATATTTGCGCTCTGTTCATTACTGGAAATCAAACCCAGGATGTTTAGCGTGTAAGTTCGATTGGACAGTTACTACAGTAATTTTGGTCAAAAAGCTTCAGTTATTAATAGTACTTCAAAGTTAACATGGCTACATCTTCGAGATTTGTTTGTAGACAGGTAGTGCATAAAATCAGAAAAAATTGAATTGATATATTAATAAAAAAAAATTGTTCCTTACATTTTCATTTCAAAATGTGTAGTGAATATTTTCGAAAAACTGCTTGTAATATAAAAAAACTTTTTTAATAATCATTGAAATTACACTCAGCAGTTAAACAAGTAGAAACTGAGCTAACAGTTTAGCTTTTCATCCCAGATATCACAACAACCTTGGCTCTCTGTAACGTTATTTTATCTTATTTCGGGTTGGCATGAACCAGTGGTTAACGTGTCCGGCTGCGGATCCAGTATTCAAAACGGTGAACTGCTGGTCACGTCGTATTTTCATATGTGGGGACTTCGTCTGTTACAGTCTACTTCTCAATTCGTTGAAGGGTTAGCAGCGTGGGCAGTGGATACTGCTGGCAGGCTATCATCCCTTTGGTCAGAACTTCTACATTTGGAATGATTGTCTCCATCCATTTCTAGTGTGACCATTCAGCTTTTGTGTCGTATAAAATGCTATAATGTTGAAGGTGCCATGCAAAATAAATAGATAATCATAAAAAAATAAAACATTAGTTAAAGGAAACGACGCACTTATATCCATATGTTTAGTTTGATGCCACAGATTTAGTGTAACACGTAGAAATCTTAAAATGACAATTCTATAGCCTGTCGTTAAAAACTGCCCTATTGATTATATAAAAGTACAGTAGTATCTCGGTTCTCGAACTTAATCCGTTCCAGAAGGCTATTCAAAAACCGAATCAAGTTTTCCCATAAGAAATACTGTAAATTAAATTAATCCGTTGCAGACCTCAAAAAATTACGCATTATGAAGCATTTAAGTAAAAATATTGCTTATTTACACCTGTATAATAATGCATGCATGCATAAAGTCAGCCACAGAAACTATAAACACTAAAAAAAAAATGAAAATTTAACTGCACGTTACCTGTTCTGAGGAGAGCTGGTGGCGTAAGTGAAAGGTGGCGAGGAACGTTGAGAGTAGGAGGGTTATTATTGTTTGAAAGAGGAGTCACCTTCCATAAAAACGTCAAGCAACTCTCCTTCTGAGGTTCTTTCTCTTTTCTATCTCTTTGCACCTCTACAACCTGCTTGAGACTCACTGGACCTATTTCTCACTAAAAACTTGTCTAATGAGGTTTGTTTTTGCCTCCATTTTAAAATGTTTCTGAAGTAAGACATGACATTGTCATTGAAAAGGTTTATGCTGCGGTTTGCTACAGCTTTGTCAGGGTGAAATTTTTCCACAAAACTTTAACTCTCCACATTTTCCACACATTTCTTTGATTAGTGAACTAGGAACATCCTTCCTTCCCTCCTCCTCATCTGAAGACACTTCCTCAGTTACCTTCTGTTGCTGCTCCTTCTGAAAGTCTTGGAGTTCTTCTTGTGGTGAACTCAGTGTTGTGGTCTTTTACCAACTCCTCCACATCATCACCACTCACATTCAAGCCCATACACTTGCCTATTGAGACAATATCCTTGACAACAGGCTCAGCCTCAAAGCCTTCAAAGTCTCTATCTGCTACTGAGTCTGGCCACAATTTCTTTCAGGCTGAGTTTATGGTCTTCAAAGACACTTCCCTCCAGGCTGTGTCTCAATGATCCTCAAGCAATGGAGGATATTAAAGTGATTTTTCCGGAACTCTCTGAGGGTTAACTCTGTGTCAGAGGTCACTTCAAAGCACCTTTAAAACAGTGTTTTGGTGTAGAGTTTCTTAAAGTTCGATATGACCTGCTGGTCCATGGGCTGAATGAGAGGAATCGTGTAAGGGGGCAAGAGCTTCACTGTAATGAAACTGTACTCCTCCACCAACCTGTCCTCCAAGCCTGGTGAGTGAGCAGGTGCATTATCTATCACAAGAAGGGCCTTGAGTGGCAACTGCTTTTCCGTGAGGTAATTCTTTACACTTGGGGCAAACACTTCATGGACCCACTCCAAAACAAAATTGCCTGGTTACCCATGCTTTACTATTAGCCCTCCACATGACGTTTAGTTTACTTTTCAGGACATTATTTTTCTTAAAAACCCTCGGGTTCTCAGAATGGTACACAAGCAAAGGCTTAAGTTTCAACTCCCCACTTGCATTACTACATAACAATAGAGTTAGCCTGTCCTTCATTGGCTTGTGTCCTGGCAGTGACTTCTCCTCCTTGATGATGTAGGTTGTTTTTTTTTTTTGGCATTTTCTTCCAAAAGAGGCCTGTCTCATCACAGGTGAACACTTGTTGGGGAATAAAACCCTCAGCTTCTACATAGTCCTTAAATTCCCTCACAAATTTATCAGCAGCATCTTTGTTAGAACTGGCACCCTCCCCATGTCTCACCACACTATATATGGCACTTCTCTTCCTAAATTTTTCAAACCACCCCCTACTAGCCTTAAAGGCATCACGTGTATCAACACTCATTCCAGGGGTGTTTTTCAGGAGGTCAGCATGCAGCTGCTTTGCTTTGTCACAGATGATGGTCTCAGAAATGCTATCACCAGCTAACTGTTTTTCGTTTACCCAAATCAACAACAGTTTTTCTACCTCTTCCATTGTTTGTGATGCTTGTTTCGTAAGCACTGTCACACCTTTTGCAACATCAGCTCCTTTGATGACGTCTTTATTTTTCAGTATGGTGCAGACTGAAGACTTCGCCATACCAAACTGTGTAGCAAGGTCAGACACGCGAACCACCACTCTCATACTTCGCTATGAAATCTTTTTTTTACCTCTATTGTGGCTCTAACAACTTCTTTTTGGTTTGCTGCTTTCATTATCCTTCTTTGACCCCATGGTAGCTTATTTAATCAGAATATTTAGAAAAACAACAACAACAAAAAAGAAAAACGAGAACGTTCACAGCAGATTTTAGCGGGGGTGTGGACTGAGCGATAGGTGTGGGTTAAGTGTTTTGGGCAAGCTTACCGTGGGCCGAAAATGGTCGAGAGGTCGTTCGGGTCATCAGTCGGGCTATTTTGGGGGTTCGACAACCGAAACATTTTTTTTCTCAAACAATATGTTGGAAGATTGAATTGTTCGAGAAGGGAGTCGTTCGAGAACCGAGGTACCACTATATTTATATGTACTGATAAAAATTTGAATTATCCTTTTATTGAAAGAAAAAGTACACACAAATACACAGTAAATATTGTTCCATATTACATTATAGTAAGCTAGAACTATTTTTGTAATGGCAGTCTTTGACTAGTGTATCTGATACCTCTTTTGTCTGTTTTCCCATTGAAAGAACAACGTAACGTGCAAAATTATTCAGGAAATTGTGTTGCGGTAGATAAAGATTATTTTAAAGGAAAAAAAATAAGTCAGCTTATAATTAATCAGAAGTCGTATATCTAATACTAACTGTCTGTGATATTTTATTTCCGACATTGTATTCAGTAATTTATGACTATAAAGTACTTCATCTGATAATGAAAATTAATTCATCGTGTGTAGCGATAAGTGACATAGGTTGCTTACACATGAGTATTTCATCCCTCTTATTAAATAAATAAATAAAAGCCGTTAATTTTGTTACATTTCACATCCAAAGAAAAGAACGAAATAAATTGCATTAATAACGCCGTGAGTGATTCGTTTATGCTAATATCAGGGCGTTATTGAAACAAAAGCGAACCCTGATATGTTTAGTATCTACATTGAGTTTACAGCGAATTTCCACCTACTTACGTGGAATGGTTCTATGAGTAATTATGGCTCGAGCATTATCATTGTTTGTACAAGGAAGAAAATTTTTACAGCGAGATTGTTAAGCTGTATAGAGTTAAATTGTAACACATTTCGAACAAAGAAGTTTTCATTGTTTTTAAATTAGAAACTTCTGACCTAACGAGGCATTGTGACGAAGCTGGGCATTTCTCATGATGTACGTTTAGCTAGAAAATAAACATAGATTTGAAGTTTACAAAGATTTTCAACTTTTTGTAACAACTTGAATTCAACAGTTGTTTTCATCATGAATAAAATGTCTTAAAAAAAACAACTAGAAACACGACAGTCTAATTCGACCACATCTTAAGTTTCTTGGTACAGTTTAATGAACTTCTTTCTGCTTTTGATCTGCTTAAGCGGTGTAAGTCACCGTTTACGTTATTTGCATACACGCATAGTCGCATGTCTGAATTTTTGTGAAAGGTAAAGTCCAAGATTGACTTCGGCGTCTTTTGCAGTATGGGATTTTCAGGTTAAATAAAGAAGCAGATTTTTCGATAAGTGTTAAATGACGGATCCGCAAGTAAGTACAGATTAATTCAGGAAATAGTGATTTTGATCACTTAACTGAGGCTATTTTCATTAAGTGTTAAAAATAATGCAGGACAAGGTTTTAAAAATGAAAATCTAAATTATTCAACAAACAAGAAAGCGAAGTTTATGTACTTGGACACATGAAAGGACGGTCGCTTATACTACTATTTGTTCAGTGATGTCGAGAAACCCACTTGTTGAGAAATTTAGATGCAAAAACGGCTCGTTTGGGTTGAGAAAATATTTTACATAGAAGAGCGAACAACGTTTCGACCTTCCTCGATCGAAACGTTGTTCGCTCTTCTATGTAAAATATTTTCTCAACCCAAACGAGCCGTTTTTGCATATAAATACTATTTGTTCAGTCCCACAGGTGTTTTTTTTTTTTTTTTTTTTCTGAGGACAGACCTCCGTTGAACAAAACAGATTATATTTACAGTATAATCTACTAGTACAACTAACTAGAGAGAGAGAGAGAGAGAGAGAGATCGTGTGAATTCTACAGGTAAACTCAGTTTCTTTGTCCAGTCGACAGCATCACTTCGTAACTTTTTTTTTTTTTTTTCCTCTTGGAGCAATCGTAGACTGTCACATATAGTCAACGTCATAATTGGCCAGCAAAGGATATTACAATACTGGACCTTTTAATCCGGATGCTGTATATTGCTACAATATCTTCTCGGGCAGAAGAAACATTTACTATAGAAAATAAAGAAACGAAGCAACTGTAACTTAGAACAACGTAATTTTAACGATTTTACGAGGAGGTCATATGTTGTCGTTCTCATAGCACGAAAAGAAAACAACCGAAAAAGAATCACTAAAGCAGGTAGAAAACATAACATGCCCCCACATCACAGCAGAAATTTATTTCAGTGTTGGACAGTAGTGCACTATCGTGGTCATCACTTTGAACACATCCAACAATAGTTTGATTGATTGTTCACAAAGCTACACAATAGGCTACCGGCGCTTTGCCCACCCCCAGGAAAGCGAACCCCATATTTTAGCGTTGTAAGTTACGTGCGTGAATTGTCCTCTGACCCGCTTGGAGAAGAATATAAACGATGCAGAAATTAGTTTCAAGGGCTACACATGACCCAAATCATCGCTTCGCTTTCATACTCTGCGGTAAATACTAGGGGTTGTTAAAGATTTTATAATGAGTATTTCTATAGGAAAATAACAGAGAAATTCGTTATCCGAAAAAGCTAGCTTGAAATAACCCACATTAAAAGTATGTGGGATGGGGTGGGGGGATGTTACCTGAATTACAATAAGAATTTTCAAAAGTAATTTAGATTTTGTGCAAGAGTTCTAAGGTTAAGAATGTGAAAACGTAGTTATAATACTGTCGTAAGTTTTACAGATGTTAATTTCTTATTAATGTGACTTGATTTGACACATTTGAAAAGAATAACAGAACCTGTACATTTTTTTTTGTGGGTGTGTACACACACACACACACACACACACACGTCAGTATTGGGAGGTAACAGTTGTGTTTTAAATGAATGTACAGTAGAAATGAACCAATGTATATATTACTTGTTTGGACTTTGGTTTTATTTATCTATTTATTTGCATCGTAATAGTTTTACTTTGTAATCTGATTGAAATATTTCTTTCTCGTAAATTTAGCGAATGTGAATTGTTAATAAGGAATGTAACTCGTAATATCTGCAAAAATAAAAGGTAGGCTGTTGGTAATCCAATTATTTTTCTTAGTGTTAGCATTCTAAAATCCTTTTTATCCCTCAAAACAAATCTAGATACTTTGACCTTTTGACTTTTAAAAATTTAGTACCTTGTTCTAAGTCTTAAATGTAATAGAAATGTTAAACAATGAAATTAATTTTTTCAGTTTATCTAATTTAATTCATTGTTGATAGTTTCTGAGTGAGGCACTTAACGTATCTTAAATACGAAGTCGGACATGAATTTTAAAACTTTAGTACGTTATAAAAATAATTACGCTGCGAGTTACCTCTGTTTGACTTCCATACAATCACAGATCGGTCAACGAAAGTCTAAACAGTGATGAAATACTTTTTTTTTTTTTTTACTTTTGTTGACAAGCGAACAAAACATTTAGGTTGATTATTGACTCAACTATATGCTGCCACTTTTTTTTTTATATATGTTCTGATAAACACGATGTACTTGCATGTTTTGGGGCATTAAACAAACCTAAACCATACGTATTAAGTACGGTATTTTCTTAATTGTATGACTGCTTGAACTTGAAATTCTGATATTTTGTTACAGAGTGCACGTTCTCTAAAATCGCGTCTCTAACATTCTTTCAGTTCTCTTACAAAGCTAGCTACTAAAAATAAACCACTTTTCCCTGCATTGTTCTTTGAGCTTAATATCAATCAGCCAGTTGATTTACACAATTTTGTGTGTGTGTTTTCTTGGAGCAAAGCCACATCAGGCTATCTACTGAGCTCACCGAGGGGAATCGAACTCCTAATTTTAGCGCTTTAAATCCGGCGACATACCGCTGTACTAGCGGGGAGCACACACAATTTTGTGTGCTTTTGTCTTTTCGAACTTCGTTGATTTTTTATGAAGGTTTGACTCTTGTAAATAACGTACGAATAATTCTAACGGATTATCACCAAAAAACAAACAAACCGTGAATCACTCTTGCTGCTGAAAATCCCCTTTCCTAAGTTGCTTTGCGGCACAGCACAATTTTACGACGTCATTCTAACTGTTATTACTGTTCCGTACTTAATAGTGTTGGCGTGTGCAGAGACCATGTGGTGGGTATGTAGGAGGTTGGAAGCAGCTTCTGACCATTTCATTACAGAGGAGTTGTTATTATAGTAACATCCCTTACAACTGTGTTACCATTACGGTTAGTTTCAGCACGGTTTTTATGTATGATCTCTTATTTTAACAAGGTTACAATTATTGTATAAGAATGAATATACAATTTTTATCACTCTTTTTTAGATAGTTTTTTTAATGTATTATTTTATGACTGTTAATAGTAGAACAATAGTTTGTCGTCTTTTTACTCTTGACAGTAGTCACTTATGCCATTTTTAGCAAGTTATTTTACATTTATATCTTTTTGAAGAATTTATGGTTAGTTTTGTAATGTTCTCTTGACTGTAGGGGTTTCTTTTATTAAACTTTCAGTTATTTCATTCGAGATTTTTAATTAGATAAGTGTTAAAATGTTTTCATATTGCTTTTGTCTGCCACAAGGCCTTTTGTTTAATAATGCCAGAATTTATCAACTAGATTAGGTATGTGGTTGTTAAAGGTATTCTAAAATGGCATTTGTGTGCACTAAAATACATCTAAAGTTATGATGTGCATTACATGATATTATTTGTGATATTTTCTGAAATTTTCCCAAGAAATAGTATTATTTAAATGTATTTTAGTAACTGCTTTGAAAGTGTATATTATAAAGTAGCCTTTACTTTTCAAACAGCATTATAAATAGCTATAAAGATATCAATCTTTGTTTGTCTGTTTTGTCCTCTTCACATGCATATTGGATATTGTATGTCAACTTAAGTTTGACCTTGGTAGAATATGGGCTGAATTATGGTGTGTGTGATTTTAAACATAGTAACTGTTGGATTTCATGAAAACATATACTGTGTTTTAGGTCTACATGGATTTTAACATATTTTAAGTGAAGCTGAATGGAACTTGTACTTAAGGTTCTGTGAAGAAATGCTCAGTTTGTTGTATTCTACTGCAAATGTAATTTATTGTACTGCTTTGTTGAGAGAATATAATTTTGTGTTTTAAAACAATGCAAATATTTATTAACTTATAATTGCTAGATTTTATTAAAATAATACTGATGCAGTATCTAGCTTGTTTTAATTTTAAATTGTCACATTTGGATTATCTGTATTTATGTGTATAGAATTAAAAGTAAATGATTTTTTTTCAAATTTTATAGTGCAGTTCTTTTTGCCTTGTTTTGTTATAAAACGCAATTCACTTATACAGTTTTTTTTTTTTTTTGTGTGTAAGATGGAATTTTGGACAAGAACATCCTGATTTCATACAAGATAATGAGGTCAGCTAGTACAAACAATTTTGTGTTGTCATGGAGACCATGTGAGCATCATTTGTAGAAATGAAGTCTGTTCTGTGGCCTTCCTAAGTGCATATAGAAAGGTGTTCATAAAGAACACCAGACAGTCCCATTTCCTACAACTGTTAGTGTATTTAATTCCTTTTACCAGACTTTTAGGTTTAGGAGAACCAATATCAGAGTTCTCAAGGCTGTACCACTTGTTGGAGATGGCCAGAAAGTGTGATGTGCCTCGAACCTTCAATATTGCTGTTGTAGGACTTTCAGGTACAGAAAAAGAGAAGGGGAGTACAGGGGTAGGGAAGTCATGTCTGTGTAACCGCTTTGTTCGACATCTTGCTGATGATTACTATGTGGACCATATATCAGTGCTAAGTCAGACAGACTTTAGTGGACGTGTAGTAAACAATGATCATTTTTTGTATTGGGGTGAAGTAACTAAAACAAATGAAGAGGGAGTAGACTTCACCTTCAATGTGGTTGAGCAAACAGAATTCATTGATGATTCATCATTTCAGCCTTTCAAGAGTGGTAAAACAGATCCTTATTATAAAAGATGTAGTGCTATAAAAATAACATCTGCTGAGAAACTGATGTATATCTGTAAAAACCAGCTAGGTAAGTTCTTATGTTTAATATCTTCTTAAGTTAGTCATCTCTGATTAAAAGTAGTTGGAATTAAGTAACTTGTGTTAAAAGAAAAAAAAAAAGATGCCAATTTTTGGAAATTTTTGGCTTGTCCAAATCATATTTTTATGCCATTCCATACAGTTGTTTATTTTTATTTTATTTATTTTTTTCCAAGAAAGTAAGTTTATCTACAAGTAACCCGTGTTGAAGTGTCATATCCCTTATTTAATGAAAAGTAGGAATGAAGACTGGTTCATATCAACTTGTATGGTCAGTTTTTGATTTGACACCATCAAAATATGACAATGTATTATGATATGTCACATTTAATGAAGTGTGATGTTGATAGTTCTAGAGCAGTAACTGTATGTGAAGTTACATATAGTGAAATGTTTTCTCCTTTTTACTCCTGATATTAGGCCAAGTAAAGGAAAAAAAGTTTAATGTCAAATGTAGGGCAAAATGAATCAATGTTGTTCATTTCGCTTTTCATTGAGAAGTCTGTGTGTGTGTGATTTAAAAACTAATTTTCAAAAGAAGAAAAAAAAAAGTGGGAGATGCTGCTGTGCTAAGGAAGTGGGAAGGGACATTGAACGTATCTTTTTTTTCTACTTGATCTAGTATAAAGATTATATAAGAATTTTTTTTTTTTTGGTTATGTATTGTGATTTAAGGGAGAACCTTTGGTATGTTGATTCTTCATACTGTGTAATTGTGATAATTTTAATTTTTGTCCTACCACTAACCCACACACACAAATAAATAAAAAATAGAAGTAAAAAATACACTTTCTCAGTGAAAGGGAGTGGATGGTGTATTAATAACTAGCACTTAATTCTATTGTGTTCATGCAGAGTGATAACTGTGTAAAGTGTCATGCACATTGTAAAGCTTTATGGAACATGCAGTATTTTGCACACAACCATCCTTTATTGAATATATTAAATAACTTGTAAAGATGGGAGGAAGTGATGGATAAATGGCAGTTTCTGAAAAAATGTTTGATTATAAGGATAAGTTCTTCTCAAAGTTTTTTTTAAAACTATTGTAAATGCAATATATGAATATGTGATGGATATTTATGAGAGCTTTCGTGTATGTGTAAAGTTTATTGGTTTTTTTATAAGGTTGTTTTGAAGCTTGTTGATTATTACTAATTGCATTTAAGAACTAAAATTTATAATTAGAACAAGACAGTGGTTAAATTTTTTTCTTTTTGGATATCTTAAGAGCTATAATTCAAAGAAATGACTTCTAGGGAATTTCTGTGTGCAAAGGTATTGAAATCAATGGCATTGCACCTTCTAAACAAAGTTTTTCTGTTTTCAAAACATGAATTGATGCAAATATTTAAAAGTTCTAAGAGGACTTATCATGACAGCTTCATAATTAACTTGATCCAATGAATTATCTATGGGCATGAAATGCATGAGTTTTTCCCATGTAAAGCCTGTTTAGTATAAATTGGAAATAAGCACATTAGTGTTACAAAAATAATCAACTCAGCAAAATTAATGTTTTTGATTATAACTTTTCATTTATTTCAACCACTGACTACTCAAAATATTGTTAATATACTTCTTATTTACTATATTAAATTAAAAGTTGTTCAGCTAAAAGATACATAAATGACCAAATCAAAATTAATGTTTCTGGGTATTATTTTTAATTAAATATCCAAGTCTTGAGAAAATGCTCAGTTTAATATAATTGATCAAAGAGGCAAACAATTAAGTATCAACTTTCACTAATAACTTAGATAAGCTTTTCACTTTTTGTTTCTTTTATTAATATGTAAATGGCAAATGTTTTTATATAACATGTAAGATTATTCAGAAACATAATTTAAACCATTGGTATATTGTTATATTTCTATTATAAAATTCCACTAATTATCCATTTGTATTGTTTGCCTTTCTTTTATTATTAGTATATAAACCACAAATTTTCCTTCACCCACTAGTCAAATTACATACAAATGTGAAATAATCAAAATTTTACTATATCAATCTATTATTTCTAACTTGTGATATAAAATGTGTAGTGCAACACTTATAGTATGTTATGTGTGAAGTGAAAAATGCTTTTAAATTTTATGGATGAATAATTTAATAGAATAAGAAAATATAAAGTGAAACTAAATCACTTGATCATACTTAATCCTACTGCTCTTTTCAGTTTGTTTTTATATTATGTAGCTGATTCTTATCTAATGTTTTACAAGATGTACAAAGATTTTGAAAGGTGAATATCTTGGGTCACTTGTTTTGTAGTATTTTTTAAGATATAAAACAGCAACAAAAGAGGTGTTTATAATTACAAGTTATTCTAGAAAAGCATTACACAAGTTTCAGTTATTGAATTGTGTATTGATCCTTTTCCCCTTTGTGTATACGTATATAAAGAAGGTATGTTTATTATAGGCCTTCTGAAAATGAAATCCAATTTTGGGGAAATATGTGATATACATGCCATTTTCTACATGTATAGAAAGGTTGTCATGATATTAAAAAAAAAAAAAAAACTGTGTGTGTCATCTCAGTAGAAACATTATTTTTGTGAAGTGATTATTGAGTAGCCTTTGTTTTGGAGCTGAGATTTATAATGTACAGTAAAAAATAAACTGTTGTTACTCAAACCATGTTTTAGAACTGGTACTTGGTGTTTCCAGGTTTAATTTTGTCTTTTGTTGTTGTTTTTTCATTCTAGATGAACTTTAAGTATTGTAATATACTGTCTTTTTGATTGGATGTGTATTTTCATTTTTTGTTCAGACCACTAAGTTAGATACATAATGAATTTTATGCAATATTAAGTATTTTGAGTTACATTATTAATTTAATCTTTAGCTGAAGAAAATGTTTTTTTATTTTCATCACAAAATTACAAGTACAGAAAATTTATCATTTTCAATTTGTTTTATTGGTCTTTGTTTTATGTTTTGTATTTTTTTTCATTCAATGAAACAAAACTGAGAGATAAACTGATGTAACAAATGTAATTGCAATCTTCTAGTATAATTGTGGGCTTAGTGTGTGCATATGCAAAAACGATAGTTATAAGTTAGTATTAATATTCCACATTTGTCACAGGTATTGAAAAAGAATATGAACAGAAAATGATTCCAGAGGGGAAATTGAACATAGATGGATTTGTGTGTGTGTTTGATACATGTGATGTGCCAGGCCGTACTATTGAAAAACAAGTGGAATTTACAAGTCTTATATTAAACAATTTAGTGAAGACAAAAAAACCTATTGTGCTGGCCACAACAAAGAGTGATGAAGCTAGGGATAGTTACATCAAAGAAGCGGAACGTCTTGTTAATAGGAAGGAATATAAAGGGAACATTCCAATTGTAGAAACTTCAGCCCATGAAAATGTTAATGTTGACTTAGCCTTTATTGTACTTGCTCAGATGATTGATAGGACCAAAGGCAAGTCTAAAATTGTGCCATTTATTGAAGCTGCACAGCGTAGAAAAGAGGTATTGGATGTAGCAACAGAAGCCTACCAATCACTCATAAGAGCTCAGGTAACGGACTACAAAGCAGTATGGAGTAGTGTGAGCAAAAAGTTTGCCCAAAACTCAGATTTTCTTCATTACTGTGACTTATTTGGACATAATAATGCTCAGAAAATGTTCAGGCGCCATGTAAAGAAACTGAAAGAGGAATACATCAGAAGAAAAATGCAGATGTACATAAAGATACTACCAGAAGTACTTAGTGAACTTCTTCCAGACCTTCAAAGTTTAGGTGATGGGTAAGTACACTAACTTATGATTGATTTGAAAACATGAATAAAATAGTAATATAGCCTGAAATTGTTAAGTAAGTTTCATAGTGCATAAAAACGTAGGAAAGATTAATGATTTACAATTGCTATTAGCTAATTTCTCTGATAAATTGTCTTTTGAGCTTTTATTGTTCTGTAATGCAATATAAGATTACAAGCTTTTTAAAGGTTAAAGTTTTGAAGGAAAACCTATCAACCACTTAAAATGTTTTTCGATAACTCAGAATTGGCAAAATAAAAATAAAATGTTGTGTTTAACATACCTTATTTGAAGATAAGAATGTAAGAGTAAGAATTTAATTTCATGATAAAAGGTTTTTTTATCAGTACTTAAAATGTACATTGTTAAACTTGAAAGTAGCATAGTTCTTGAAAATACCTTTTATTTAGATTTTATTTTACAGAGGATACAAAGTTATGATTATTTGGTTTATGAAGTTTTGATGTTTTTTGCATTTTGTCCAATAATTATGAACTAAATATTTTAAAAACTAATTAGTAAACAACAAAGTAATCACTGATATATAGAACCAAAGTATACAATGACTGATTCTGACTCATTTTCTGTATGCTGCTTTGTTATTGAACAAAATGTAGCTTTTATATTGGTGATCCATTTGACATTAAAGGTTTTTAATTTTCATCCTTCACTCTTATGGATCCATCACCACCATCTTAAGTTTGCAAAATACTGTCTATATACCAGGGATCATATTAAACAAAATCGTTCAGTATTTATACAAAGACATTTAAAAACTTAATTGCATGTTTTTTATCTTACGCTATAATATGCTGGTATTTTTGTAAAGAAGAGTAGAAAGAAAAATAAAATGTGAAAAATGAAGCTTTTTAATGCTTCTAAAACAATTTTCTACTCTATAATAAGTATTATAACCAAACTTGACTTTTATACTGTTAGTGAACAGACTTACTGCTAGTTTGTGTATATCGTATAAAGAGAAGGTAAAAGTACGTACAAGTTATGAGTTTGTACCTCAAGTGTACTTTAAACAAAAGAAGTCACTTTCATTAATTTGTGTGTCAGAAGCTTCACACAACATAAATGCACATTCAACTGATGTAAAGATTTAATTTGTTTAATAAAGATATGCAAGTTTTTCAACTTAGCTGTTGTGAAGTTTGAGAGAAAACGTGATTCTTGACCCTTCTGCAGAGCTTCTTAAAAGTTGAAGTACTAAAGTAAGGAGGTTTCTGAGAAAAATGATCAATACATCTGCATTGTTCTCAATGAAAGATATATAAGACTGAACCATTTTTCAGTGTAGCCTTAGTGGTTTGGATGCAGAGGCATTGAAATATAAGTGGACTTAAATAGGATACCTTATCCCCTTGTTTGATAGTTTTAAAAGTGTTTTGATGTAGTTAATTAGCTGATCATTAAACATCCTTTTTTAAAACTTTTTGATTTAACTTGAGCTATTATCATTGTGTGCATACTTTGATTTTATTTTTTGCTGTTTTACTATTATTTGTAAATTTAATCAAACCTTTTAATATTTGATATATTTTGTAATATTTTTATGAATTTAAAACAAACATTAGATTTATTAGTCATAGTACTGACAGCATTATGTTTATATACCAACCCGTGTTGAGTGAAAAATAATTTTTTTGTTTAAAAATTTGTACTAATATGTTGACTTAAATTTCATTACCTTCTTTTGGGAAGTTACTTAAAGATAACCATCTTAATATATTTCTTTTTTAACTTGATAGGATATTAACATGGGATCACTAGGTTTATATTCCACTTATAAACGTGATGTACAGGAGTGATAATTTGAAAAATTAAAAATTCAACAGTTTTTGCTGAGAGGCATTGTAATTCCTACTTAAGAGATTTGCTTGCAAAACAGGGTTCATTAAGAGGAAGGTCTATACGGTAAAGCTGGAATAAAGTTTATTGTAGTTAATAATGTGATTTGTTGTTCCCTTCACTGTATTTTTATTGCGTTTGACTTTGATGTATTGTTTACTTTTATGTAAGATTTGTGCAATGTGTCTCACTGATTTCAGGCATAAACTTTTATATTTTTAATGTAATGAATATGCTGAAACATACGAAACCTAATTTTAATGGGTTCTAAAATGCTTTAACTTTCTTAAAACTATTTATTGAATTTGTGAAACTTTTTATTTGGAATTTACAACTTTTTTACATGAACAACTTATGAGCATGACTGTTTTCATCGTGTCATCGATTCATTTTCCCACACGCACTCACATGTACGTGTTAAATAGCAAAGTGACATGAAAATTTAAAATATGTAAGTTAATTAGTAATGACTTCGTAAAGAAAACTGGACCGCTGTTTAAAATCCTCTCTCCCACCTGGCACCACCTGCAGTCGTGACGCATAACGTAACAACACAAATAAACAAAACTAGTTGTACAGGAGTAGCTCGCCGTAGATTATTGACCGTGGAGTTTGTAATGATTTTTCCTCAGCCATTCATGTGTTATCTAACGCCTACGCTACATTGACTGACAATGTGTAGCTGAAGACGACTGCAGTCGCTCTTTTTCTGTCCTAATCTTTTGAATAAATTAAAGGCCGATCTTACCATGGTAGTGTGTATATATATTTCTTTGTAACTTGTGATCCCAGAAAATGTAGCGTCTTGAATAACGAGCATAATTTTATTTATGTACTAATCATGATAGCGTTTATGGAAATAATACAAGTAAAAGTAATACAGCATGACTAGACGTATGTCTGAACCAAGTCAATAATAATGAATCACAGTTTCATGAATAAAAAACATTAAGTTTTTTTGTGTTTTTTTTAAACGGACAGAGTGTAATACCCGAAGTTACCTTTGCATGAACTGTGTCTAAATAAAGTAGTCAAATATGTGTGTGTGTGTATATTTGTGATTACATAAATCGATGCAATTTTATTTTAAAAAATCAGTGACTATGAAATCGCGCTAACTAGATATATAATAATCAGTTTTATCATGGTGATTCACTTTCCGTAAGAAATGCGGAAGGACAATGAATGATTACGTGGACTTTGTGGTAGAAAAGGTCTGGGTTTCCTAGCTGGTGAATCCATGGTATATCATAAAATATTCTCCACACTTTTAATTGTGTAGGTTTGTAACTTTGCCATAAATGCCAACTAGTCGCATCTTATTTGTGTATATTTTTTCTCTAAACTCTGTTTATTTTATTATTTAGGTAGTTTGTGGCATAATATGCAGTAGTTTTCTCTTACTTAAAACACTTTTATACAGGGTGTTCGGAAAGTCACTGTGCACTTGTATATTTATTAACAGACAAAACTGCACGGTGACTTTTCGAACACCCTGTGTTACCAGATTTATATTTGTGTGCCACAGATTTTTATTGTTACTATATTGATTTATATTTAAAATTGTCAACTTTAGTCGCGAAAATGAATTTCCAATTTACTGTGTTGTTTCTTCTTTTTGCTATTAATTGTATTTAATAATATAAAAATATTGCATCATGCAAATGTTTTTCAGATTTACTGAGCTTGTTTTGTTTTTTTCTTTTAAACCACACGACGCCACGATCATATTGGCGATCGGTGATGCCCCTTGTGTTAATGTTCCAATATTCATACGGACGAGTCTAGCAGAATATTTCGTTTGTATAGTGGTGAATACAAAACCCTTGGCTGGTTGTTACATTTATTGTGGTGTAAATAAAACTGCTCAGTGTTACAGTGCTTAGTATACTTTGTTGTTTATATCGGATGCGACATAAACACCAATTAAGTACTTGACGGATATTTTTCAGCAGTTTCGACCATTGTATTTTTTTTTTTTTGTCGTCACGATAAAACTTTTTTATAGTTCAAACCATCAGCGTGTTTTTGAATTCCACGTCATATCAAAGATTTCCGTCTTACCTTAGTTGCTGTACGGGATCGATACTTTCTATCAGCCTGTAGAACGTAAACTTCGTGCCGTGGGGAACGATCCTGCTTGTACGTGGTATATTGGCGATTCACGCGGTGCTACAAAATCATGGCGGTCGATTAAATAAATGTTTTTGTGGAAATGGAAAAATCACATGTAACGCCGCAATAAAGAATTTTTAAAAATATATATAAAGTTTTCTTTGCCAGACTTTATACAGTTGACATTGCTTATAACCTTGACAGGAGTTGATCAGAAGTTGATAGTGAAATATAGTGTGAAATGCCTCCTCATTGACAACTACTTAAGCCTTAAAAAGCTTGTTGCTATTGCAATTTAGCTCAATTTTAATAAATATCTTCATCGGTTTTTAGTTTTTGTATTAGTGAAATTTTTGAAAAACGTCAAAATAATGGCTAAATATAAAACTTTTCTGCTAACATATTTAAAAAGATCAAACTTAAATTTTAGAATATACGAAAAATATTTCTACCTTCAATACAATATTTTTGCTTTTGAAAATCATTTTAAAGAAATTTTCATATAAGAATTATTCAAGTACAAAGTATACAAACTATGAGTGTAATTTGCTAAGCCAATACAATGGGGAAGTTGGAATATTTCTTCTAGTGATTAAGGTATATTTGACTATAATAATATGATGTATAATTTTTGTGTTTTTCATGAACAGTACAAGTGATGTTTATCCATATGTAAGTGTACATGTTTTAACACTGTAATAGGCACCCTTTTGTCTAAATCATAATGTATAGAAATTGAAGATGTAACTCAACAGTCATGAAAAAATACTTTGCACTTTGAGATTTAAAAAGTAAATACTCCTATCCAGTATGGGCCTGTCGTAACCAGGTGGTTAGGGCACATGACCTGTAGTCTGAGGGTTGCAGTTTTGGCTTTGAACCCCATCACGCTAAACATGCTTACCCCTTCAACCGTGGATGCAATATAATATGATGGTCAATCCCACTATTTGTTGGTGAAAGAGTAGTTCCAGAGTTGGTGGTGGGTGGTGATGGCTAACTGCCTTTTCTATGTTCTTACACTGCAACATTAGGAATGGCTAACACAGTTATCCCTTGAATAACTTTGTGCAAAATTCTGGCAAACCTATGCAACATATAACCATGATCACAATTACAAGAGTCAAATATTACAGCTTATATTTGGGTTGACTTTAAAAGTAAGTACTTTTAACAACAATAAACGTTAAGGACATAAAGCAGAGTGAAAATGACAGATGCACATGCAGTACATTAAGTTACATATGTTGTTTAGTCAAACTGCTACTGTATAAACAAGCAACTGACATGTTTCATGAAGATACAAGTGGTAGCAATGTAAATATTTTGTTTTAATTGACTATACTTTAAGTAAAACTAACTGTAGCAAAGCTTGATAAAAGAAACTTAAGTAATGTAACAACTAGATATCATTTAAAAGGATATTTAGTTGATGAATATGGTGGTGATTACACATCACCAAACCAAAATAATTTTTGCAAATATGAATGTTTACACACATATATAGAACAGTTTACTGTGAATTGCAAACAGCTAAGTAATAAATTGTGTGTGTATATCAGTTATAATTTATTAATATATTTTCTGCATGAAAACAAGTATATCTAGAAAATTCTCTTAGCCATACATGAAATAATTTAAATTGAAAATTCATAGAATAAAATAGTTAAATAGTTTGATAAGTGGCATAAAATATCTTTTTGTTGAAGTATGCTAATTTGGTATTTCTAATTCATTAAGTGTTTATTTCTGCTTTTTTCACTGTTTGTTTTTTTCTGTTGATTGTTGCAAGTGTTTACTTCTTAAACCATGTTAACTGAAATACTATTTTCATTATTGTGACATTGGTTGTATGTTTGTTTTGTTCACTGTATATGAATATTAGCTTGTTGGAAGATGTAGTCTCCTTTCCTGGTTGAGGCAGGTAATCTTTGTGGGAATGATGCTGTGTTTCAGAAACTCCATCACCATCTATTTTGTGGCCTCCCTGTTTTTCCATATCCTGAAAGTTGGCTGTTGTAGACTGTTATTGCTAATTATTTGGTGGCCTTGTGGTTAGGCCAATGTACCTTTTTAACTTTAGTTGTTTCTCAAATGTCAATTGAAAGGATGTTTTTTAATTATTTTAAACTTAAATATCTTGCCTGCCTAGTCTAGTTGATATTGCTGTTCTACAAATAGTACTTAATTTGTTATTTGATCTTTTTCATCAAATTATTCAACTGATATCAATGTTTTATGGTTTGTTGATTGTAAGCTTGGTACAAAATACAAGTTCATGTACATATTTGCACCTTTCAGGTATTTTTATTATAACTTTTAATGCAGTAAGTGTATCTTCACAAAATTTGGTAATCTTTTAATAAAGCTTGTAGATTTTTTGCACACAAAAAATCACTTTTTTTTAATCAAGTATTTTTACTAAAGATTTGTTTGTGAAAATATCGAATGTTTTGTTACCAGCCTAAGCACGAAGTGATTTTCATGTTATTATTACAAACTTATCTTCATCCCAAAAATCTGTATTATTTTTGTAGTTTCTAAAACCTCTTAAATACACTTCGAATGTTTCTTTTCATTAAAACTATATTTTGTCTGTTGTTTTCTCTGCCCTAGCTATGTGGGGCCTGTCAGTTTGATTGACCTCTTAAGAGCCAAAATAAATTAGGAAATAAATATAAATTATGCTTTTTTTATTGTAAAATTACTACAGATTATAACATAAACACAAATGTTTAGTATAAATATCTTAAAACTTATAACATTATGCATGTGTATTATTTTTATTATATTAACCTTCCAGTCGTACCTGGCTAACATTACAGAAGTTGCAGTGATGCAGCATATTTGCACTTGTGTTACCTTATCCAAGTACATGAGGATTGGCCTTTACAGAGTTACCTGTCTTGGCTGTATTTTACTGGACTACTGTTTTGTGAAATACAATCACATTTCACTTATATTTATTATATATATCATTACTAGTTACAAATAAGTTGTTAGTTATTTTGCTTCAAACATAGAACAGCAAATAAAAGAAATACAGCAATGAATTCTTTTGAAGTTGAGTTTTGTACTCTCTTGCTGCTGGTTACTAAGCCTTATCAGATTTTGCATGTGGAGGATGTGAAGCAAAATAATTCTTAGGTGTAATGTATACATTTGAAATTACCAAAAATGGTACTATATCAGTACCATAGAATTCAAGAATAATTTATCAAGCTTAGTAATTAAGTTGTATTTGGGTCCAAAAAAATGAAATTTCAATCTCACAAAAGTGTCAACTTGCCCTCTTCAGTATCCAGAGTGAAAAGAAAGGATTTCCTTTGAAAATAATTTGCAAAGGCTCAGAGAACCTTGTGGGGGAGATTGAGTTTTTGTTTGGTTATTCACATGTCATAGGCAGATGTAGGTTTATGCAACTAAGTGTCTTGAAAAGTAGAAAGAGGTAGGCAGAATCACTGTTTGATTCAGTACATGTAGCAATATTTGAGCAACTAGAAATAATAGAAAGTTCTTATTTTATATTCCAGCTTGTTAATATTGGTAACTTGAGTTCCTAATTTATATGAAACTAGACTGTATTTGAACATCACACAAAATTTAATTGGAACAAATGCAGCATTCAACATACCATGTAACACACAAAAATCAATATATATGTGTGTTCTTTTAATATTTACTTTTAAATTAAGAAATAAACTAATGTATAATACTAAAATTTTATCTACAAAGATTGATAGCAAATTTATTGACATAAATTTTTAAAATGGTAGTTCAATAAAATTTTGAATGTAAATCATTAAATGTGATTTCATGGCCTTTGACCCATGACTTGTAGTGGGTTAGGATAGTTTGTTTATTTGTGAGTTAAATGTATTAATCTTCTGAAAAGTCAAGTATTGAAGTGTTAATTTCTGAAAAAAAATTATAGTAACAGTACTAATAAGTATTAATGCTCATATTTAAAATTCATCAATATAAACATAATTTTGAAATTTATGTTAAATGTTTGTTTTTCATCATTTGTAGTGAAATTTCAGCTTGTATAAAAAAGCAATTGTCTTTTAAGGCAGCATGGATTATAAAAACAAATCATGTATTTAGCAGTAATTCAAAAGACTTCGCATGAGCAGCATACTGATTTTATCATGAAACATTCTAATGAGAAAAATCAACATAGTTATTTTGTAATTCTGACATAAGTATTTTTTGAGGATGAAAAACATTTGATAAGGAAAACTTTATGGCTTTCAAATATTTTTATAATTGAATTTTTAAATTTAGATTTAAGAGTGAAAATGTAGATATTCATGTTATGATACTAGATGGGACTGTCTTTAGTCTTTGTATTGAGTTACTACATTTAATAACTTACTGAAATACATTAAATAACTTGCATTTTCAGCTAAGTGGTTTGAAATAGTAATTAATTTGTTTTCTTGAATGATGTTTGCACTGTAGTTACTTTTGCTGAGTTTTGTCAAGTTTCATTCATCATATATGGAGGTAAATGTTGCTGTGCAGTAGACTGAGTATAATCTCTTGAATATCTGTCGTCACAAATTATAAACAAGCTTGTTTCTTCAGACCATGCTTTAAAGAGATTTTCTTTCATCAGAAACAAAATAGTTGTTGAATTATTCTGGAAGTAACTGGATATTACTTTGATTTTGGATTTTAATCAGTTATGTGCTGTTGTATGAGCACTAATGAAATATTTATTCACTTGTTTTTCCAAGAACTGGTAGACTGTTGGTGTGTTAATTTACAATAACACAAAGTGAACTGCATGTACATTTTAATTTCTAAGGTATTTTGGTTAAATGGGAAAGTATAAGATTAAATATAGTTTATGGAAGGATATGGTACTAATCTACTTTATAGCATTTAAGAAAAACAATATTCTGACTTGCAAAATTTGTGCATTGTTCCAATACTATTTGCACACAAGTCTAATCTTAAAGCATTTAGAAGGGTAAATGTCTATATGTGGTAAGCCAGATTTTATATTTTATTTCTAAATTTAGATTTCATGCTCTTAATTATTTAATTTTAATCCTTTTACTTCATTTAAAAAGAAAAATTGTTTTACTCTTTGTGGTGGTATGTATTACTTTGGTATATTTTACAAGTATTTTCTTATCCATATTAGGGACTGGAGAAATGTACGGACAAAACTCCAACAACATCCAGACTTTAATCAGTATTTTCTTGAGAGCCCTGATGAACAACCATGGCAAGAAAGCGACTTGGTGGATAGTACAGAAACTCGTATCCCATTGGATATTCTAGACACTTCTGAAGCAGAATCCTGCTTTCAGGAACATAAGGCATCATTAGAGGCAGATGAAAAAAGAAAGGAGTAAGTGTTTTTGCTTTAAAACATTCTAGTCTCTGAGTTGGATTGCAAGAGTTACATGTTCACTTATCCTCCACATTCTGTAGTTTTAAATGCTGTGAATGTAATTCTTATCATTTCTGTGTTGTAATGTAACTCTAATTTTGTTTGTATTGAAATATACATACTTATTTCACTCTAGTGCATCATTGTAAAGAACTTGGAATTCATATAACATACAATATTATTATTTTATAAGTGTAAAGTTTGTCTTATTCAACAAGAGTAAGTTGCTCTATTAAAGTATTATAAACATGGTTTATTGTTAAAGGTCATATCATTTTGGAAACAGTTTTAAATTAAATGTGAATAAAAAAGCAAAGTTAGATATGAATTCAATTGTTTTTTTGTTGTTTCCTAATGAAGTAAGTGGGCTCTGAAGAGTTTTTGCTTGAAAAAAAAAAAAGGGTAACATTTTGCAAAATGAATTTTTTTTTATTGTTAAACCAACCATCTGGCTACTGAGTGAAACCTTTCTCAAGTACTTATCCTTATGTTGACATATTTGTCATTAGAAATATGTTAGTAGACTAGTATTAAATATCTTTTCACAAAGTTCAAGGCATTAGAGAAATTATCATGTTGGACAGTTCTTTGACCTGTTTTGCTTTAAAAAAGGTAGACATGTTTAATAACACAGCATTGAGAACTATATTAATAACCAAATGAATAAATATATCAAAGTTTTATTCCCATATTCTCTCATTTTAGAATGAGGAAACAGTTTAAGCAGTTATTGGAAGAAACTGGTTATGTAACACCTGGGAAGAGTCTTTCTGAAGTGCGGGTTTTATTTATGGGAAGAGAATGTTTTGAAGCTCTTTTGGAACCTGATTTACAAGAGATTTATGATGAACACCAAAAAGATATTACAGAAAGAGCAAAGCAAAATTTCCAAGAACTTTTGTTAGAAAATGCAGAGATTTTCTACCACTTTACAAGTATAGGGCCAGGTAGTGTGATAACACAAGAAGACATTAGCAAAATTACAGAAACTTTAAGGGAAGACTCAAGGTAAGATCAGGAGCTATACTTTTTCTTCCTTAAAGTTCAAACAAGATACAGAAGTGATTGATGTTTAGTGGAAGGTATAATTAAATTGTAACTTATTTCACTTAGAGACCTTCACAATACTGCTAAAGGAAATCTGTTTTTAGAAGGTTACTTTAAACTATTTGAAAACTACTGGTAACCCTCAAACATTAATAGAATTTGTGATGAACATTTTTAATGAATTAGTTTTCTCGCAGGTGTGTTGATTGTTAAAACAAGGGAAAAAAAGGATGAAAAACATGGTTAATTGGTGTCTTTGAAAATTTATCTTTCTTTCTTAAGGTTTTATAAAATTTTAAGATTGGAATTTATTTATGTTGAAATAGGTATTTAGTCTGTAAACTACACAAAAGTTAGATTTCCTAAGTTACTTTTTTATTCTCTTAAAAATAGTTTGTTTCAGTTTTGAAGGCTTGAGGAATTAGTGTTTGAACTTAACGTAAATTTCAATTTTTTTTTTTTTCAAAACTTTGCCCATCATCATCAAACCATTAGGTTTCTGCTTCAATTAAAAATTTTCATATCAATGAGTAAGAAGAGTTACTGAAAGCCTTGTGTGATTTTAAAAATTACTTCATTTAAAACATTTTTATACCTTTTTATAAAATGGAACTCAGTTGAGGCATTCACTGCATCTTCACTTATCTTTTTTTTTTCTCTGTAATTAGGTATTTTTTTTATTTTTGAAAGATTAATCACTAATTTCTGTTATCAGCTGTTTTTAGTTAAACATTTTCTCAAAGAAAAATGTTAATCATTCAGATATCAGCTTTGTGAAAAGAAATAAAACTTCCAACAAAAATTGTCACATTAGAAAATAAAACACTGCAAGTAGGTCACTCTGAAGATTGAATTTTAGGCTTTTTTTTAAGAACTTTTTTGATTAAAAACTAATCAACCAATTAAGATTTAGTAATTACTGATTTTTATTTTACTTTATTTTTTGCTATTAATTGTTAGTGTTTAGGAATATTTGTGTTCCTACCTATACTGTGGATTCCTCACATTAGATGATTGTACATGATTTGGTAGTGCTTTGGTATAAATTTTAAAATATAGATATGTTTTATTTTCAACAGTTTCTTGATCAGTAAAAATTGGTTATATTTGGCTTATTTGTGGTCTTTAAAAGATTATTGAAATATTATATGCATTTACAATTTAAATGTAAAAACATTATCATACATTAAGGAGGAAAATAAACTGAAACCTGGTTAATATAAAAATTAATGAGTTTAAGACATTCTAAAGAAACAAGTTTTTAAAAAAATATTGAGGTTTTATTGACAAATTAAATTTTGTATCTTTTTATAGATCGTAATGCTGAAGTATGTAAGTCTACGTAGTTGCATATAATTTTCTTATTACAATTTTGTTTTCAATATCTTTTCCAACATACATACCACAATTTGAGCAGGCTGAAATATAAAGATAGATTAACTTTTTACCTTTTGTGTTAAATTAACTTTCTGACTAATTAAAGAAGTGAGGTCTGCTGATTTTTTGTTTCTCTTTTACATGTGGCCTGGCATGGTCAGCTGGTTAAGGCACTTGACTCGTGATCTAAAGGTCATGGGTTCGAATCTCCATAACTTGAAACACGCTAGCTCTTTTAGCCGTGGGGGCATTATGTGATGGTCAATCCCAGTATTTTTTGGTAAAAGAGTAGTACAAGAGTTGGTGGTGGGTGGTGATGAGTAACTGTCTTTCTTTTAGTCTTGCAATGCTAAATTTGGGATGGCTAGAACAGATAGCCCTCATGTAGCTTTACACAAAATTCAAAACAAATCGGACTTTTACATGTAATCCTATATACAATTAATTTGATTTTGCAACTGAAGAAGCAGGTTTTTCACAAGTTTTATTACCTCTGTTTTGTTATAGTTTATAACCTGTACTGTTTTATTATAAGAGCTTATTTTTTTCCCTGTTTAATATTTCCTCTCTTCCCACTTGAGAGCTTTACCAGCTGTTCCTACCAAATTCCTTAGTTATATATTAAATTTTCATAATAAGATAAATAAGTTTTATAAATAATATATTCAAGAAATGGTCATGTCATCTGTGAGAATATATACTTTAGGCATGAACTTGTGATGTGTAAATGCATGTATTATGGAAGTAAATTTACTGAGTACAAAAGAAGGAACTAAAACCTGCAGTTAGGTTAAAATTAAAAATTATCTGATTTCATTGATGGTTATTGATATTGTGATTTAAAGAGAAATTCATTTGAATTGAACAGACTTTCATTTAAAAGAACTTGAACTAACAAGTTTTTAAGTAATATAAAATTTGTTTTAAACACATGTATTTGTAAAATGTCTAGATTTACTTCCATATATAAAATAGCAGACATTCTGAAGGTTGTTGTTTGGATTTAAATTATAAGGTTAGGATTTAGACTTTATTCTTCATGGGGTTACGTAAAATGGCTTAGTGATCACTATTTTCCAACACTATTTCTTTAACCCTTTGAATGCTGTATCACTGTTTTCTAACACTATTTACTTTAAACCCTTTGAATGCTGTAATCAAATTTATCCAACTTTATTTATAGCTCTTTGGTACAACAAATATATTTATCCCATAGTATCACAAAAACCTCTCCTCCTTGTGGGACAATCACGACACTTGCATGTCCCTGAATTTCTATCTTAATACCATACATGCATATATCACTGAGCAAAAGTGCAAGTTGTGGATTGTGATATTGAAAAAATGCTAAAATCTCAAATTCTAAATTTCATTTTTTTTTGGATAATTGACACTTTTTGAGAACTCACTCATAATTTAATTATGCATTCAAAGGGTTAAAACATTTATGTTTAGTTTGTAAGAAATACAAACTTTTATCTATATTAGAATTACATATTAAAATGATTTTACTATGATAGATTGATCCCAAACTCTTTAAGCCCAGACATTGCTGTTTAAATACTTTCTTTAAAGTTGTAATGAAAATATGTTGGTCATTTTTGCTGATACGAAATTAGTCTGAGGAATTTATAAATTATTATTTTTTAAAACATGAGCTTTATTTTCAGAAAAAAATTGAAAAGAACTATTAAGGGATTTGTATTACACTGCCAAAATAATGAAATTTAATTGTGAAACTTAAGCTTAAACCTATATCAGGCCTTATATTTTTTTCTTTTTTTTGTAAGTTGTAATTTATTTTATTTTGAGAATATACATTAAATGTCTGGTATGAAGATAAGTTGAAATGTATCTTGCCTTCCTACAGGTATAAAGCTTTAGATAGACTAGATCAAGATAGAATGCTCATGCTGCTTAGACACTTAGGCTTTGTGCATGGTCCTATAAAAGAACATTGTCCAGCATTTCCTAACTGTATGGATAATCTCATTGAAAAAGTCATAGCTCAAAAAGCACATAGGTATGTAAGAAAATTTTTACATGCATCCTATTTACGTATTTAAGTTTCTCTTTGATTTATTAAAACTGCAGATGTTAATTGTATTAAATTATTGGAATGAAAACATGCAGAATTTGAAGAGGATTTTTTTACTGTTTATTATCTACTAAACAATACTTTAAAGAATAGTTCTAAATGTCAGAGGGCCATATATTTGTGTTTAAGTTTCTAACCCTATCACAATTGATCACATATCAAAAACCATTTTAGCACGTTTGTTGACTTGTGTTAAAGTTTGTCAAAAAACTATTTTATAAATATCTCAAAGTTTGGTATCAAATTGTTTGCTGTAATTAAAATTTTAGTATTATATGTTAGCTAATTTCCTAATTTAAAAGTAAATATTAAAAGAATACACTTAAATATTGGTTTTTTGTCAGTCATGATATGTTGGATGCAACACTTGTTCAAGTTAAATGTTTGTGATACCAAAATACTGTGTGTAGTTTTGTATGAATTGGAAACTCAAATGACCAGCACTGAAATCCTAGAATATAAAACAAGAACTACACATCTTTTCATTTTGCTGAGATATGACTTTTACTGAATCAAACACAGTGGCTCTGTTCACCTCTTTCCATTTTTTGGAAATGGTCACTTGTATACACTTGCTTCAATTTATGATATTGTGAGTAACCAACTAGCAGCTTAGAATATTCCCCTAGTGGGTTTCTGAACCATTTTAATTTTTTAAGACTTAAATAAAGCATAGTTACTAATTTTGTTAAAGTATAGTGGATATCTGTGATATCAGTATAGTAATTTAATTTTTTTAATATTCAACTGTATGTATAAAATCTAAAAAAAATTTTCATTTTGTATCTTCCATATGTGAAATTTTGAAAGGCTTAGCAACCTACATCAAGCAGCAGCTGAATTTAAAGGTCATAGCGAGAAGAGATAATTGTTTGCTTTACTTCTTTATGTAATTTTATATTTTACATAAAAAGTTGTTTCTAAATAGCAGTAATCTGTATACGTATGTATAATTGAAATATAACTGTCTGATACTATTTCACTAAACATGACCATGACAGAGTCACTTTTTAAGGACTAAAGGTCAATTTTATATTATTGAATATGGTAATGTTAGTGCAAGTTATGTTATGTAATGTTAACCATGCATGACTGAAAGGTCAGTATAAAACAAATAATAAATATATAAAATTATGTGACTTAAGTTTTTTTTTGACTAAATGTTTGATTTTCGTGTTGTAATCTGTAGTCACTCCAGAATGAAAAAAGTGTAATTTATATATTTCTTTCTTAATTTTTTTTTTGTGGTGGTTATGCTGCTATGTTAAATTGACAAGACCACACATAATTATGGTAGAGAAAATAACACAAAATATAGTCATACTGAAAGCAAATGTTGGAAATATATTTAGGATGTTTCATAAATTACACAAATAATGTTTGAGGTTTTTGGGACAAAATAGTCTTTAATCATAACATGAAAATCACCTTGTACTCTGACTAGTACCAAAACAGACTTGATATATTCACAAATAAAGCTTTAATAAAAATCTTCATTAGGAAATCTAATTTTCTGTGAACAAAACACTTGCAGTCATTACTAAAAGTCTCAGTTTTTGTGAAGATACCCTTACTGTATCATAAATTATAGTATAAATACTTTACATGCACAAATGTGTATACAAGCTTGAGTATAGCATACTGAGTCTGTCTGGAAAGGGTTAACTTCAGGTTAAGATATAATACCATACAACTATTGCAGTTTACAAAAGGAACTGCCATAAATATTTTCTCCAAGGTAAAAATATTTAACTGACACATGTCTACTTTGAGATATATCTAAATAGCATAATCATATTAGAAACAATTATAGTAAAACAAACATCATTCCTCAGATAGCTTCACTCTGCTTTGAGTAAAAACAAAATTTATAAGTTAACATTATGTTACTGTAATGCAAATCACTATTCAGAAAATGAGACAAGAAAAGGGTGCATTAAATTGTGCTTATACCACTTGGATGTCATTTTTAATGATAAGAAAATCATTATTCTTATGAAGTGAGATGCAAGCCAGACACCACCATTTGAAATACACACTTGATGGAAGATTAGCTAAATCATTTGTGTAGGTTCAAAAATGTTTGACAGCACTTGCACCACACATCTGATGCTTGATGATTTGTCTTGCATAAAGAATGGAACTATCGCTCTACATCCTAATGAAATAATTTTTTTTTTTCTACTGTTTAATCTCTGTAACACTCCAAGTGCCATAAATCATAAAATTTTGATTTCTTTCTGCATTTCATAATATCTTAATAGTCATTATTGGTTTCATTCTCATACATCATGCAGATGTTGTGTATTATGGAACTTGTTTTTAATCTTTTGTGAAATATAAACTGTTTAAAAAAAACGGTTGATTATGACATTGAAAAATTAAAATGAATTTATTTAGATATCAGTTTTACTATTTCTTTGGATAAGAGTATTGATTTATCAGTAAGAAGTTTTACTGATACTTAATTTGCAAGATAATTATGCTGTTGAGAAAACAAGTTCTACCTTATCATGTATATTTTTATTTATCATTGTTTTTTGAACAGTAATTTTCCTGGAGCTCCATTTTATGATTGCTGTGTCAGTGTTGTTTGTGATTAGTATTGTTTTTGTTTTCATTTATTCCTTTTGCTGTTTTATACTGTAGGGGCTATGGTAGTGGTTCCTAATATTTTCTCTCTGTGAACCCTGTGAGTAATAGTTTCAACACTGAACCCCTTTTAAGGAGTAATAAATTTTGTAAACTACTAACTTTTTTGAACATGATTGATGTATTGAGAATAAAGAAACCCTGTCATCTGTTTTCAGTCAGTACCTAGAAAAATCCAAATTAATTCCTAAAACATAATTAAGTTTAAAACAAAACCGTTTAACTAAAAATAAGTCTTCCAAACTTGTTTTGAAGGACAGTGCTTTAAAGTTTGGCTCCACAGAAGAGAAAGTCTTAAATCTGGCTGTGTATCAAGCTATTTCCTTCCATAAATACTTCAGTAAATTAGAAGGAAATTAAAATATTGGTAAAAACTGTGGTACCAGAAAAATGAAAAAGATGCTATTTCCAAATTTTTCATCTAAAACCCTTAGAATTATCTCTTGAACCCCTAGAGGTTTGCAAACCACCAGTTGAGAAATGCTGGTCTATGGCATGATATTGTTTTGTTTGTGTACATTGTGCCTTAGAATCTACTACCTTTTATGTGATTGTTACATATTTTCAGCAAGATAATGTGCTTTCACAGAAGTTTAGGGACAATTTTAAGACTTCATTGATATTCACTGCCTCACTTCTGTATCTGTATATTGTATTCTATTCATGGTACTTTTTTTTTTTTTTCAAGTCTATCAGCTATGCTTTTATTTGCACCAAACACTTCCCTTTCAGTTGACATAAAAATGAGATTAGTGAATGTGAAAAAAAAAAAAAAAAATTGATCTTAAGTAATTTTTGAATACTGGATGCTTTTCAAGTGTGCACTGCATATATACCTAAATCAAGATAATTTATGTAACTGAGAGCAGTGGGGCTTAAAACATTGTGCACTCAATTCTTTTATTGCTAGTATGTACAAGGATAAAGTTAAAGAACAAAGATTCTGCTGTGAAATCATAAGCTATCCATTTCTAGTGGCCTTGAAACTATGTAATCAAAACTACAACATTAAAAAATATTACCAATATAAAAAAAAAATCTTCCTTAGGAATAAGCTTTGCTACTATATAATTAGAGGGTTAAGCAACAAGAGTTAGTTACATACAGAAATTCAGAACACATTTCTGCATATTTTGTTTATACATACAACCATTGACCAAACTTTTTGGTCTATCATCAGATAAATACTTTACACTATTCTCTTGTGGGAGTTGTAGTATTTTGAAATTACATTTTAGGAAATAAGTAGTTTTTAAAATGCATTAATTCTTAAGTGCTTCAGGGTAATTGGTAAACAACACTGTCATTGTGTATAACCTAATAGACTGAAGCCATCAGTAGAATTTTTAGAAATTGGAAAACATTAGTTGAATCAACTGCATGTTTTTTTTATTACTGATGCTGATGTATTATTTGAAGTTAAATATTTCTTTCGTTTCCAGGCCTTCTTCTTGGAGTCGAAACAGCCAATGGCTTCTTGAGTCAGAAAACAATCAACTTAACCTAGTCCTATTAGGGTGCAGTGGTATAGCAGATGAATTGGCTAACACTATTAGGGTGAGGAGTTTGTTTCATTTTTTGTAGAGCTTGAGGAGATGTTTTAAGCATTAGTGTTAGAGTTAAAAAAAAATTAACTGTTGTAATGTTTATCTTTCAAAAACTGTGTAGTAAAATATTTGGTATAAATATTTTGTTTTGCTCATTCTATAATTATACATACATTTCTTAGGTATAACTAGGTTTTTACAACACTATCCTGATGGGACAAATATTCAAAATGTATTGATAACCTTATTTAAAATTATTTTATATATCATCTTATAAACTAACTCATTCTGTTTACTTCAATTTCATATTTTACTTGACTTATTTTATCAAGACTTAAGACCAGATAATATTTTAGCAATTCCCTTCTCTCCTGGCATATTACCATACAATGTTTTAGAAATTTACCTGTTAAAGCCTGATATATCTTGTGTGTAACAATTTTCATCCAACAAGAGTTGGTTTACAAATGTTTTTAAAGTTTTTCTTATTTCTAAGCATATTTTGCAGATTATGTTTGTTTTTTTTTCTCACATTTGAACAAGTTTAATTTATCCAAAGCTTGTTTCAATAGATATTTAACAGTGTATTAAATAAATATAAAGAAGTAAAAATGAAGTATATTTTTAGTGACACTTTTTATAAGTACTTTTAGTTGTTAATAAGGTCATTTAAACAACTTAGCATTACTTTTATGCAGATGAACATCTTTTTGCACATAAAACTTAAGTCTAAAAATTGATAATTACAGTGTATGTAATGGGTGTTGGTTGGGAGTTATACTAGTTTGTTTAGATAATTGTTTGATCCTATATACAAGTATGATTTCTCCACTGGGCTGCTAATTACAACCCATAATGTGGGGGCTGGAATGCCAACTTCCTGAGAAGTTTATCTTGCTTACCCCCCAAGTGTTAGCACCTTATTATTACTTTTTCTTTCTTTTTTTTTCCTTTTCTCTTTACTTTGGAGAACTGTCACTTTCCCACAACTGTCTGCAGGCAGTGAATGCTGACACATGTGGGAAGTTTTAGACTTGAGCACACACACCTCACTCTCCTAATTTTGATTATTTTATTATTAGTAATGAATTTCTTCATGTGAGACTAGTAAATGGAGGTTAAGATTGATAGATGTATCCATACTTCTGCAGTAATCTCCAAAATCTAGGGTACAGTTTATATCTAACATTATAGCCTGTACCCTAGGAATCCTTTTGACTTTTGTTTGGGCTTGTTTTTGTTTATATTATTAGTCAGAGATTTGGATTTGCTGTTTTTAATGCAGACCTTTTTTTGATTTTGGTTTATTTTGCTTTATTATTGAGTATTAATCTTCTATACCTGTATACATTATTGCTGCATCTAAGCTTATTTCTTGTATATTTTAATAATTTTCCCATGTCTTTATGTGTTAAAACAACTTCATTTTCACGTGTTTTTACAAATGATTTTGCAATTTTTTTTTTTTCTATCTAAGCATTTAGTGCAAATATTTTAATAATATTTTCCTGTTTAGGCCTATTGTACAGATGATGTTTTTGAGATGGAAAAAGTGCGGTATACTTTAGATTTTAGAATAATTGATGGTGATGTTGGTTTGCCTCACAACTCCTTTCGAACATCTGATTTTCTTCCACATGGTGAGTTGGTAATATTTCTAACATCTTGGTAATGTGTACATGTAAACAAAAAAAAAACTTGTTGGTAAAGTGAATGCATTTCTTTAGTTTTACTATTGAATTATTACTTTGAATAAATCAGTGTTGAGTATTTTGATTAATCATAATGTGAAGCATGCTTGAATTGGACTATGAAGTAAAAGTGTTTAATTAACCTTGAATTATTTATCCATTTCTATGAATTTTCTTAGAGAAATGTAATGTAGTTTAATAATTTTTCAGTTTATTATTTTTGTAACATATGACTATGTTTGTAGAATAAGCAGTAGTACCATATTTGTATTAACTGCTTAAGCTTTGAAATGTTTGTATGTACTAAATTTGATTTGTTTTACTTTAGTATTATTAGTAATCAAAGATTTTATCTTTTTTATTTTTCTAAATTATTTCTAGGCTGTTTTTGTGTGTATTCTAACCATCAAACTTTAGAATACATTCGTGAAAGTTTGGAAAAAACCCTACTATCAAATCTTGAACAGGAGGATAGATTACCTTTTCATGGATTGCCTATTGTTATCCTTTTTGCTGCTGATGCTAGTATAAATGAGAAAGATCTGACCTTTCTTCGTGAAGATGGTCAAAACAGAGCCAAAAGGTAGGCAGTGATAAAGTGATTGTTATGTACAAGATGTGTCTTTTGAGTATGTTAATCCACTTCTCTTTTATAATTGAAAAGAAAAACTGCATTGAGAGTTAAAATGTAAAAAGAAATAAAGCACAGTATGAAAAAAATAAAGATGTAAGTGGATGTCTTTAGGTAAAATGTGTCCAAGCAGCATGTTTCTCTTTTCAAACTAATGTGCATAAGCTTGGTTTATTGAACCAGCTTTCTGGTAGAGAAAGAATATTGTCTATAATTTGGAACTTTTTATGACTATTTACACAAAATGGTTTAAGCTTTGAATAAAATGTATAAGTTCATTATACACAAAATGCCAAATATTTTGAAAAGGTGTTTTTACTCAATCCTATCTGTGAATTGACAGCATCATTTTGACTTGGACTTTGAATGGAAATTGATATTTGTGTGAAGAATAAAAATAATTATTTCCATTGTATAGTTTGTATACTGAATTTGCTTAGCCTCTAGAACTTCTAATATGTGTATCTTAAAGTTCGTTTTCAGTATTCCTGTTAATTGTACTTACTATACCATGAACTGTTGCTAAATCATCAGTGTATGGTAAAATTACTTGTTGATAACTGTGACATCAAACATTATTAAAACTGTGTTGAATGGCACTTTGTAAAAGGTCATGGAATGTGCATTTTGACCTCCATCTGTGCATATTGAACTAAAGGTTTCAGTTTTAGATTTGTTTTAATTATAATACTGCTTTCTTAAGCAAAACAAAAACAAACAAACAACCAAAAACATGAAAAACAATTGAAGACTTGAACAGTTATTCATTTCTTTTGGGGGAATATAGTCAGCTGGAAGACTTGACTCATGAACTAGTTCATTTGGGTTTAAGTGTTTGTTATAATACAAGATTAGTAAGTTTATTATGAAATCACAATTTTAAGCAATGTTTAATGGTTTGGAAGTATGTTTCATAGTTTTCATTAAAAGAAAAGTTAAATTAATATAAACTTTGATATTTAATGTATTTTGACTCACTACAGAAGTTATTTATGAATAAGTAGCATATTTAAACTTAAATTCTGACATTTTTAGTAAATGTTGGTATATTTCAAAGAAAGTGGTGTTTAAAGTATGTATGAAGAATTTAGGTATCACACAAACTTTTAATTCTGTAAAATTCAACATAAATGTAGACTTCTGAGAAGAGAAGATCTACTATACTTTTTAAATAAGTTCAGAGGTATAGTATATGGGTAGGTTATTTTAATGTTTTCATTTAACTTTATTACAATGGTTTGGTTACTTGTATGGTATCATCAGTTAATTGTTGTCTGTTGTGTGAAATATTGCATGAGCACCAACATTTTATACAAATGGTTGAAATGTAATAAAGTTAAACACAAAATAAAAACAATACTCAAAAGCTCTAACTCTTGACTTCTATAAATGTAATGTATGGAAACTTAAGGGGATAAAATACTTAATTCATACACTTAAACAAATAAAAAAAATGAATTGTATCTCATTGTTAAAGCTACAAGTTTAGTTTCATGCTCATTCATACATAGTTTTCTATTCTTTCAGATTTTAAGACTAACTTCTAAAAATATAATTTTTATTCATATTCTTTGTTCTTTTTCTTCTATATGTTGGAGAGCAACCACCTTCCCTCAACTGTTTGCACACAGTGAAGAGTGATATAAATGTGAGACGTTGTGGGTTTGAGTGGCCACATCTTGCTCTCTTATTTTTTATTTCTATTTCTATTTTAATTTTAAATTATTTTATTTCTTCATGTAAGACTGGCAAATGGAGGTTGAGACTGATAGATGGTGTATCTCCACTGCCATGTGGGTCCTACTTATCAGCCACCTCCAAAACCTAGGGTACATTCTATATTCAACATTATGGCCTGCACCCTCGGATCCTTTCATTTGGTGCAGCATTTTTTTGGTTATAACAAGCTAACATTAGTCAGAGGTTTGGATTTCCTGTTTTTAATGTAATCCTTCTTTTTGATTTTGTTTTATTTTACTTAACTCTTAGTATTAATATTCTCTATGTATGTGTCTGTCTGTCTAAAGTAATTATTTATTTACTTAAAGCTAATGTCATAGCCTCACTATTAAAAATCAGTATTAGATTTAAACAAATATATGTTTATAATTGCCATCTTCTTTATTTGGTTCTTTCTGTATCACTGTATTTTGTTTTTCCAGCCTACAGTGTCCATTTATTGATGTAAGTAACAGTGCCTCTGCTGCTGAGGAGCGGTTTGATGAATCCAAGCTTCTCAAGGCTTTACATTCCCTTATTGAAAGCATTCAGCGTCGAGCAGACTTGTTACAGATTTATCATACTCTTCCTGAACAGGTTGTCAACCCTGACATTAGGTAAATCTGTTGACTGTACGAGTTAATTATATTTTAAAACTGTAATTATGTAATGTAGTTTTTTTTGTTAAGTTCACACAAAAACAATGTAGTTCATCTTCTGTATATTTTCTTTTGGACTTAATTAATTTTTCTTTAAACTTTACTGAAAGGTTTGTGCTATATTAACTAAAAACTTGAATGATTTCCTATCAGTTAAGATTTTACGTGTAGAGTTGCACACTAATTTTGTGTGAAACTTTTTTATGTTTTTTGTCTGATAATCATGTTTGTTGTTTCTGTGGTTATTTCAATAATACTTTTTGAATATCTTCTTTTATTAATTATTTAATTCATTAAATTGACTAGCTTTAATTGATACCTGTTGTTTGGGTGGTAAAGAAAGCCACATATTGTATATGTCAAACCTTGAATGATTGATGTTATATGTAGTATCAAAGCCACTGCAGTGAACTTTTCATGCATGAATGATTTTTGTTGTTGTTCAGGGCTCATGCAATATCGAAAGAATGTAATGAAATTTCATGTATGAATTTACAATATAAATTTTTTACATTAACATTCAGTACTTGAACACATTAGCTAGCTACAAATTAGCCATCAAACATCTTATAACCACTGCTATTTTCAGGCAGAGTATTCATGATGAAACTTTGTAGAATGGGCAGAAGTCTTTCAAAACGTCATCCTCTACACTTGTCTCCACAACAAGCAGTTGCTGTCCATTCTACAAAGTTTCAAAATGAAAGTAATTTTATATTAAGGATCAGACATTTTAATTTGCAATAACAACTGCATCTGATATGATTGCACTGTGTGTACGAGTATACTTTTCATATTCAAATTAGTTTTCTGTAAAGGAACAAATATTGGAGATTATTGTGCATATTTTATTAACACTTTTGATGTGGTTTTTGATGAACAATTAGGCAATAAAAAATTGAAATAATTGTTTCTTTTACACCCTTTATTTCAATTTGTACTAGTTTCAGAAGTTGGATTGTCCAGCCACCTTGTGGTTTATTCAGTTATAAGCCTAAATGTTCAAATATTCTAGCTGTATGAAAAACAAAATACCTATTATTTGTTGATGAGTGTGTGATGCCTTAAAGACAAACTTAATGTGCTAAGAAGTTAAGAAATAATTAAAAATGTGATTCAAGCATTAGGAAAAGGATGGTGTCAGCTTTCTTTGCTAGTTGGATACAGTTCGATAGTTGAACAACTATGCATGTTGTTATAAACACCTTGTAACCATATTTCTAAATATATGACAGTTCTAGTCAGTTATAATCATTTTCAGATGTTGGGACAGAAGATTTTTGTGTGTTAGGGTTTTCATAACTGTACTTGTATATTTTGTGTGGAAAGTGTTTATAATTGTGTTTTAAATATTGGAGGCAAAGATAGTAAAAATATTTATAATTCTGTTTGTGTGTATATCTGTTTCTTTTTTATGTATTTATGTGTGGACACATGCTCACTGTGTTTTTCTTTAGGATCATCATGTGCATGCTATGTGGCGATCCGTACACTGTTGAACATGTTCTAGGGCCACTACTTAGTCACCAGTGCTGTTTTGTGACATCTCCTTACAATATTACCTTAGAAACCTATTTGGGAGACTCTAAGCGAAGTGTGGAGGTGCGGGTCACTTCCTACCATGGGGCCAATGCTTTCAAAGAAGAACTTGTTCATGGATTTATTCTAGTTTATTCCACTAAAAGAAGGGCTTCACTTAGTACTTTAAGGTAGGACTGTGCTTGGTTGTGTTTATGGAGTTTATGTTAATTATAATTGTTATCAGTAGGTTAACATAAAAGATTATAAATCATAAGTAGTTTAATAAAAGTTACAGCAAGTTACAAAGATTTTTAATCCTTTGTGTTAAGAGGAAATTAAACCTAAATAATTGAGGCATGGAACTTGTTAAGCAGATATGTCAAGTATTAATGTAGCTTTTTTATCCAGCAGATAATTTTCAGTACCACTTGGTTTAAGTTTAAATATTTATGTACCCTTGCATTTTTTATTGTTTTTTTAGTTGGCTGACAATGCATAAAATTGCTTTGTAGAAAAGAATAGTTAACAATATACATTACTCATGTGAAAACATTGTTTAAAATTGTATCAGCTCATTCCTCGTGCGTGTTAGTCAAGATTAACTTTTTCTTTTCAGTGCTTTTTCAATGAACATTCCAAATATCCCAGTTCAGATATTGGCTGTTACAGAAACAGGAAGTGCAAATGCTTTTTTCTCAAGTGATCTGTCTCATCAGTTAATAACAGAAGGAAATGCTGTAGCTGACAAATTACAAGCTCATTTTATGACCTCAATATCCACTTGCCAACAAAAAAGTATGTTTGGACTTAAAGTGAAGATGTATAATATTAGTCATTCTTTTTAAACAAAAACATACTTAGAAACTTCTTGTATACTTGCCACTTTATAATTTAAATCATATCCAAGGCTACCTTGACACACAACTGGAGAATCACTTTGTTTTGAAAGTTTTGAATTATTTAATCTGATATTTTCGTAAGATTTGTTTACCAAATTAACTTGTTTAGATGTAAAAATCTGCATTGTTTTGAAAGTTATATAAACTATGTATGTGTACTATTTAAGTGCCAGAAATTCTTCACTGTGATTTGATTAACCTTCCTAACACCAAGATATCAAAGAAAAATATATAGTTAACATGATTTATGTATAATTATTGATTGTTTTAAGTAATGTAACTTTTGTATGTGTGGATAAAATAACTTGGTGATTAATTTTCAATTAATCGTTTTAAGGTGAAGGAATCAAAATGTGTCTTATATAAATAAGTGAAGGTTATTTCAAAAATGTTTTTATATACATAAAGCTACCAGTATTGGTAATCATATGATAAACACTATAATGATAATTTGTGGTAAGTATCACTATGCTAAGTGTGATAATCTACATGGTATTTCTGATGAAAAAAAATTTTCTTTTTTAAGCTGCATTTTACACACCATTCTTCAAGGAAGTGTCTGAAAGAAAGCCTCAGATAGAAAAAGCCTTCAGTATGGAAGATTCGGATTATTCTCTAGAAAGTTTTACACCTGTTCCACCACCTGTACCTTCACGACAAGAGTCCTATCATATACGAAGTGGATCTCTTGAAGATGGGTAAGATTACCTTAAAAAAACAGTTCAAATATAGTTATTAAATCCACTCCATTGGTTATTTGTTTCTTTTCCTTTTTGGTGATTTTTTAAAATTTTATTTAAAAAAATTATGTACATGTAAGAAACTGTATCGTACAAGTGAAATATTAATTTTTTGACAACTTTATGATGGGCTGAGTATGGAATAAACAAGTTTGTCTACACATTTGCACACGTTAAGTATTTATACTATATTTAAAATGTACCAACTTTTGTGAAGATACACATACAGCATTAAAAAGTAAAGGTTACAAGTATTTGTACACAAAAATCAAATTTTTGTTAATCTAGTATTTTTACTAAAGGTTTATTTGTGAAAATATAAGTGTTTCTTTACTAGTATGAATGTAAAGTGATTTTTATCTTTATGATTACAAAAAAACTGTCTGCATCCCAAATGTTTCAATTATTTGTGTAATCTCAGACTTCTTAAATATATGTAAAATTTTTGTTTTCAGTAAAACTTTATATATTTTAATTTCTCTACCCTAACTATACATTCTATCATTGAACCAACCTTGTAACCACTATAAAAACAATTAGGAAATAGTATATATTCTTTTTTGCATCTTAGAATGACTACAGATTATGACACAAAAACACAAACAAATATTTAGTATAAATAGCTTCCATCTCATAACAATATTCATTTGTAGACCTTTCAGTTGTGCCTGGCTAACAATACAGAAGCTATGTTGCTCACATGCACTCGTGCTACTGTATTCAGTAATGTAAAAGTCACTTGTCTTGTATTTTGTAAAATAGTCATGTTTCAATTATTATACATTATGTATGTATGTATATAGATTATTACTCTTTACAAACAAGTTCTTAAACTTTTATTTTTTAATGTTGAATTGTAAATGAAGTAGTAAAGTACATAATTATCTCTTCCTATTACACAACCTTTGTATGTGGTTGCTGTTTCTTGTAGCTTGCTAAGCCTTAAGAAATTTCACACACTGGAGGATTTGTAATATAATATCTTAGGTGTTATTTATATACTTTTTAATAACCAAAAATCATAAATTATTATATTGATATCACAGAATTCCATTACAATTCATAAAACTTTGTAACCAAGTTGTATTTGAGTCCTACAAATATGAAGTATTGAGCAGACTAAAGATAGAATCTACCTTATCGAAATGTTAGTTCAAAAGAGTGAGGTGGTATTCAAACACATGGAAATGGCTGATAAAGCCACTAGGGGGACATTCTGAGCTTTCAGTTGGTTATTACCATGCCATATACACAGGTAAGCGTGTAGAATGTACAGTTTCAAAAAAATGTAAAGGTGTGAGTGGGAGTACATAAAAAGTATGAGGTTTTTATTTTGCATTCTAGCTTGTTAATATCAGTAATTTTAGTTTCTACATCATACAGTACTATAAAATTTGTATTTTTACACCACCAATATCTGATTTGAGCCAGTGCTGCATTCAACATACCATGTGTGACACACAAAAATGGATGTTGTTAGGTTTTTTTTGTTTTTTTTAATATTGTCTTTTAAACTGAGGAATTGAATAATGTATAATTTATAGTTTGATATCAGTTTATGGAATATTAGTTCAATAAAATTTTTAATGGAATTCACCAACATGATAACATTGCTCTTGATTCATGACCCATAGTGAGAGGGTTAAGAGATATGTTAAGTGGGAAAAAAATATATATATTTATATATTTTCAAAAGTAAAAGTAGAAACTGTTTTTTTAGTGGATGGGTGTGGAAGCAGTTACAATTATTTTTCTTTTCTGCCATAAAATCCGTTTTCCCTTTAATATTACAAAAAAAATTAAGAATCTTTTTAAACCAAAATAACAACAAAAATTAGGAATCTGTAAGGAAAAACAAATGTGTATTTTTTGTTTATGTTTAGGAAAGTTTTTTTTAAGACTATAATAATTGCAGTACTTTTATGATATAAATTCATCAAAGAGTATTTAAAATTTACTTTTACAAGTTAATTTCTATATCTTGACTCTCCTGGTGTCAGGTCATGTCACAGGTGTGGTTCAATGACTTTAATATTGAAAATGGTGGCAAACATCTTTATGTGCAATCAAAACAGCTCAGATCCTTTGAGGAATGGCTAATTTTTTGGATCCATGTCAAGATGTCATGCTGGCTTGTATGGCAAGTGCTACAGTTTAAATAGAATGCTACTGAATTTGTGTAGCAACTGTGAAAACATTAACCACCTTCTTCTTTATTGGTTTCAGGGTAGATTCTGATGGTATATATGAACAGTTGCCAACTGATGGAAGCCATGGCCATGATGATGAAACAATTTCCCCTACAGCCTACCTAGATGATCCTCCTTTAAGTCCCAGTGATGAAAGTGATTTATATGCTAGTGTTTGCAATCAAGAAAATGGTGAACATTTAGTCAAACCTAGCCAGTTAAAGAATAGAAGAAGTCTTCAAGCAGGTTAGTTTGGTGATGTAAATTTTGAAGTTTAATTTTTAATTTTTTTTTTTATATAAGTTATTCATAAATTTTACAAAAGCTTTTGTATTTGTAATAATATAAAGGTTTCATGCATTTTATGTTAATTGGTTTGATCTGTTTCATGTTTATTCTAAATTTTTCAGTGTGTATTGTTACCATTATTAATCAATGAAAAAAAGAATATTTGTGGTTAGTAGTTTATTAATTAAATGTGGTTATGTTTCTGGAAAAGAGAAAATTCACATGTAAATTTTATTTGATAAAAATATTTTAACTGTTATTTTAATGTTGTTTATAGAAAGCCAGAATTTTTTCTCTTAAACTATTTAACTCAATGGAAAAATAACAAAGCCAACAGTTTAAAAAAGTGTTATGTTTAGAATATTTTGAAATTTTATGTAAAACATGTTTGATCACTAAAACATCAACAATAATACATTTTGCATTTGTTTCTGCTAATTTTGTCTGGTTGTTCTTGCTTATACACAAGTATATATTTCAAATTCAGATTAATAGTATTGTTATTTGCACTGGTTTCATCAAGAAACTGCTTTTCCCAGAACTTGAACTGAATCATAAATTTAGAAAGCCTGTTGAGCTTCTAAAATGTTTTACAGAAGTTTATTTTTTATATTTCTCAGTTTATTATGTTCAGAGTTGTCTTAATTGTTTTTTAGTTTATACAATTATCTATAATAATAGCCTGTCTGTGTATGTGTGTATGATTACCAAAACTTCAAGAGGAAAGAACTTAGATACCTGAAACTTTGTATATATACTAAGGGGATTCTGAGGGTATGCACCTTAGTTTTTTGTTGTTTGTTTGACTCAAAAAATGTTTTTACCAGTTTTTTGCCCCATAGTTCTTAAATCTGTTTCCATGGGTATCCTTTACCTGTATATGACCCAAATTTTAGTGTTTTACATTGAAAATTTTATTAAACTAATTTTTATTTGTTATACAAATTAGTATAGCATAACATATTAGCTAATAATCCATATTTTAAGTGCATATAAGTTTTAAGTTCTTAATTCTACAGGCAATATTTCAAAAATTCCTGTATTTCCTCATGTGTGACACACACAAGACATTTTTTTGTAGCATGCCATTATCCCTATTTTATCCACCAGCCCTCAAGAATGTATGAAATTAAATCTGAATTACTCTCTATAAAATCATCATTGTTCAGATAAACTACTTTTATTATAGTCCTCAACATAAAGCTATAAAATATAAAACTAGACCCTCCTGCTACACCCACGTCACATCGTCTCTTTCATAATTCGTTAATAGTTCTCTTATGTTTAATTACATATTACCTATAACCAATGGAAACTCTGTTTGTCTATCAAGTAATGTGTTGTTTAACATTATTCTGAATGGTTAAATATCAGATTAACTCAGAATACAACATTGTTCCTGAGGGAAAGCTAATGATCTTGGGAGAATTTGTAATGATTCTTGTTGCAGAGTTAAAAACTCAGAAAACTTTTAAGAGGAAAGGAAATTTGCATACTTTTTGTATGTTATTAGTTTATATTGTTTAATGCATTATTTAATTAAATAAAAATTAATTGCCATACTATGAGTAGTATAAAACATTAGGGTTAACCCTATTTGACAACCAAGAGCAAGAAAAATGAATATTGGATAAGTAATTTATTTCATGTTTATTTTTTACGTACAGATACAAAAACAACTAAAATCTAAAAAGAGGGATATTTTAGTGTAGTTAAGATTATATTAAGTAAAATAAATAATGATAATGTATCACAAGGCATGCATGTGAGCTGCTTGTACTACCTGTAGTAGTAGCTCATGGGTAATGTAATTTGATAGTGCAGTATGAGCTGTATATAATTAAATAGATTTATAGAGTTACAAGTTTAGAGCTACTTAGCATAAATGAATAATTTCATGTTATAGTATGAAGTCATTTTAGAAAGGAAAAAGGAGTAATTTAGATTTAATTATATTTTTTTCAGTGATTATTAGGTTAGTGAAATTAACCAATTTTATTTTGAGGTATGGTAGAGAAAATAACAAAACAAATTTTACTAGAAAAAAAAGTTTGAAATGTATTCAGAAGGTATGGGGGATTACACAAAGGGTTTTGAGATAAGGAAAAGTGTTTTTAACTTTAATATGAAAATTACTTTTCACATGGACTATTTAAAACAAATACTTGATATATTCATGGAAAAATTATTTTATTAAAAATAATTCAGAAAATTATTTTTTTATATGTTAAAAACTTGTAATATTAACTTAAATACTGCCAAATTTTGTGAAGATGTACACACTATATTGAATGTTAGAAGTGTTAAATCTAAATTGATTACAAAGAGGTTACATGGTTGGTCATATAGACTGAATCTATATTGAGAGAGTTATGCTCTGAAGGTCTATAGAAAAGTATCAGTTCTCACTTCTCATTTACTGAATGAAGGTTACATGGAGATTTTCTATCAAATACCCTTTTTCAACACAGATATTGAAAGAAAAATACAAATCTGAGAATTAAAAAAATGTTGAACTAAGTTTAGGAAATGGTTACAAACAGTGGGGGAAAAATTATATTGGAGAATACTGAGAAATGTGGAGTAGAAAGGATTCAAGTAAAAGGTAGGAATGAAAATGGATCTTGGAAGTTAAATTAAAAATGTTTGTTTTAAAAAGTTGAACTGAATTACATTTGGGAAATGATAACAGGCACATCAGTTAAAGAACTGTGTCATTGGGGTAGCTGTAGAAGGAAGTAAGATAGTGGAGACACTTGACTAGCACATTGAGACCTCTATGAATCATGAGGGTGTCTTAGAATCCTGCATCGGAGTGTGGGTATTTTATGCCAGTTATACATAAAAGAAAGAAAAGGAAAGAGTAAATGTTTTGTTTATTAATACAGTCAGGTAATCACTTTTACATATACATAAGTATATTCCTTCAATTACAAGAACAGGTTAAGCTAAAAATAATTTTTAATATATAACTTGGATACTTTAGAAATTGATTGAAGTTTTAATTTCACTCTTTTGCAACTGTTGTGATACAGCTTATTCTTTTTAGCATTTCATCCTAGTTTTTCTATAGTAGTAAAATTTGAAGTATATCCACAATGCTTAGTTTACTTACTATTGTAATATTCTGTTTTCATTTTCTTGCACTTTAGTCAATGTAAAAAATTGAGTATTTATTCAGCTGTGGTACTTGAATATAAATAGCTCATTGCTTCATATTTCTCTTAACTTGAAAAATTTTACAAGTAATTATTTTCAGTCCATTTATACAACATCATTTTTCTGTGCTTATTGTGTTTCTCTTCTGTTAAAGCTTTTTACTTTTTGTATCATAAAACCTGTTGCTGGTTAACTTGGTGTCTGTGTTTTCTTTGATGTTTCTCTCTTGTTGCAGCTAACCAGTGGGCCCTTTCTAACGTCTTTTTCAGAACTATATCGCCAGTCTTTCCCTAGCACAGAATCTCTTGATCGGTCTGTTACACTAAAATCTCGTGACTCTGCTCCTCCCTTACCTCTTCCTCCCTCTCAGTTTGAAAGAGACTCCCACACAGGCATAGACCTCACATTCCCACCTCCACTGCTTTCCACATTCACAGGAACTGTAGCTTCCCCATCAGCCTATCAAACTCAAGTTCATTACTCTCCTCACCTCTCCCCTCCTCAGTTCCCCTTACCCCCAGGATCAGCTCACCCATCTCTCTATGCTACAGGAAGGAGAAGGCCTGGTACTCACAAACCCAAGCCATCTCTGTTTCCCCGTTATTCTCTAAAAAAAACTGAACGAGGGAAGAGAACTGAGGCAGGGATTTCCTCTGCTCCATCAGCTCCCAGTCTAGCTTCTGCACCTAGGCCAACTGATGACTTGGATGCCTCAGACAGCATTACTGACGATGATGATACATTGTCGTCAGGCTTAAGTGGTGATTAAAGTTTTATTTTTCTTAATGTGGTTTGAGGCATTGTAGACAGAACAGATGCATGAGCTGTAGTCCGTTCTTGCATGAGTTTTATTTTATTGACAGAAATGGTTACTGAAATTGTATATTCACATGAATCTAGCATTTTGTGGCCCTTTAGAAATAATTGGTTTATAATAATATTTTTAATGTAAATTTTTTTATTTGCTGCATGATAACATTTCATATTAACTTAATTTTTAAGTCTAATACTGGCATCACTTAGTTTAATAAATAGCTGCTGTGTTGAGTGTAGTAGTTAGAGTAATCTTTTTTTTTTCTGTTTTGGTGTGTAAGGTGTTGTGTAATAATTCTCTCAATTCATTGTCCATTTCTAATGTAACTGTGCTAAAGTTTAGGTGTATTAAAATATACTTGTTTTAGTTGTATATAATTACATACATGTATATATCACATTAATTTCTTTAAAGTAGGTTGTTGGTTTGAATGCATGGAATATATTGTGTTTTTGTTTGCATGATTTGTCATGTTTGTTTGTTTTGTAAGTTATATTGTGATATCTTTAAAGTCTGTGTGTATGCTTTAAGTGTAGACTGTGCATATTGTAAGATTTATAGAATAGCCATTTTGTAAAAATATAATTGTTTTCTAACACCTGTTGTATGAAAAAAGAATATCATTGATTTAGTTTTTAAAAATGTATTTCTCATTAAACATAATTTTAAGACAAATATTTTCTGTTGAGAAGATTTATATTTGTGGTCAGCTAAGAACAGAAAATAAAATTTTTTAGGCATTGTGGAAATTTTAATACATGTTTAGAATTTTGTTGAAATAAATTTAAAGTAGCTTTTTTGTGTAATTTTTTTGAGAATAGGACAGGGCTTATGTAAACATTAAAATTTTATTTGTCAGTTATAGCGTGTTTTTGTACCACTTCATTTCACATATTATATATAAGCTTCAAGATTTAGTAATGACAAAAACTTTTTTGACAAGTTGTGAATGATTAAAGGATGAATGAACAGTATTTTTATCCTCTAATGTCTTTTATAAGGACACAAAATTTGTAGGTAGAAGCGTGAAAATTTTGTCACAGATTTTCTCCAGCTGGCTGCCCATTTAAAGCCTTTGTAAACTGTTGTTTAATGAGGAGGGGTAACTAAAGGTTTATATTTAGTATATAGAAACTATACTTAACCACATCATTTAACATTTCACAAGTCATTTCTGTAGTTTTAAATTAAGTATAAGCTCAACTTTTAAAGAAAACATTGATGTTGCTTTTAAGAAGGCTGTAATAAAATGCTGATAATCTTTTTTCTTTAATGCAATTTTTCTATAACATAATGGACACAAAAGTTGTTTAATAGAAATGTTTTGTACTTTGTTCTTTTATAATGAATCTTTAATCTTCTGAACATAAGATATTAGACTGAGACAATATTAGTTTTGAAACAGATTAAACTTTCCATTTTTTTTCTCTTAAGGTTATGGGACCCATCCCCCACCTCCAGAACCTGCCCCTCCTGACCTTCCCCCATCACGTATAAGGAGGGGACATCCTATTCCAACAGGACATCATGCTTCTCGTACAAGTTTGGATGAGGGTACAAACTGCTTTTCTTCTTGCTCTTCCTTTGGGATTCTTTTTTAAAAAGCAAACTTTTCTATTTCTTACTTACAAACTACTTTTTCTGCATAAGCTGTGATTGCCTACATTTTAAGCATCATTTTGTTGTTGTATTTATTGGTGGATTCAAGTATATTTTAGGACTTTATTTTAGCAGTGATAAATCCACATACTTGGAATTTAGGAAGTAAAAAACTGCTACTGCATATTAAAGACTTTCTTAATTTCTTTTCTCAGTAAAGTGTTATATTTCAAAAATTGCAACTCTTGTTAGATATCAAGGTGTATCAACATTCAGTAGATTTTTTGTTTCTTGTCTTCACCTCAGTGGGCCTTAAAATATAGTTATTTAGTTTTAAATTAAAGTGTGAAAAAGTAATGAGTCAGGAAATGAAATTATCTGTTGGGGGCCCAGCATGACCATGTGGGTTAAGGCACTAAACTCAAGATCTGAGGTTGCGGGTTTGAATCCTTGTCACACTAAACGTGCTCACCCTTTCAGCTGTGGGGGTATTATAATGTGATGGTCAGTTCCACTATTTGTTGGTAAAAGAGTAGCCCAGGAGTTGGCAGTGGGTAGTGATGACTCGCTGCCTTCCCTCAAGTTTTACATTGCTAAATTAGGGGCAGCTAGCACAGATAGCCCTCGTGTAGCTTTGTGAGAAATTCTAAAACCAAATCTTCATTCTGGAATTGTAACAACTTCTTATACATCAACAACCTTTTGTACCAGAAATATATTTTACAGTACTTAAAAACAAATGTTATGTCAATTTAGAACTTTAAGATAATAACAAATACAAATAGGATAAGACTTTCACATAATACCAGGGGCAGTTTTAGTCATTCTGGAGCCCTGGGCAGAATTCACTAAATGGGGGCCTTATAATGATAAGAAAACTCAGAAGTACATTAAAAGGCATAACATTAGGGGCTCTTTCCCATATGTCGTGCCCTATGCAATTGCTCAGTTTGACCAGTTGGTAAGACCACCTACATTTTATCCTATTGCTTACATATAGGACAAAGTGCTGAAGTCATGACTTTTGAGTTAATTCAAAATTTAGTTTTATTGTTGTTTTATATGAATAAACTTAGCATCAAAATGTAGTGAATAAATCAAATTTTAATCACAAGTTTTTAGTTTAAAAGGAAAATATATTTTTATATCCTCTATCTCCACTAGTAGAACTGTGACATTTGCTCTGTAGCTTTTCCTTTTTTTATTTATTTATCACCCCTTTGAGATGTGCAGAATTTAACATAAATCATTCATTATAATGTAGATGTTACTAAGGCAAGCATAACTTTTATAGTCTTCAGTGTTATTTATTTAGAAAGCCATAAATTACAAAATCAAACCTACCTGTTAATCTTCTTTTTTTATACTATATTATTTAAATTAAAACCTTTTGATATAACAAATAGAATACAAAAAGGATCTAAACAGCATCATGCTGTTTTTCTCGAAATAGTATTGTCTATTTTGCTTCTAGTTTTGAAAATTTCTCTCCTGGTATTCACATCAACAAACATAACTAAATTTTTAAATCATTTTATTACATTGTTTGTACACCAGATAAATTATAATAGTTGTAGAACATTGTTTGCTTTGTTCATATTGTTATTCTATATTCTTAGGTGGATTATTTAATTAAAAAATATTTTATGTACTGATACCATTAATGTGAAAAAAAAAGTAGGTTTAACTATCATTAAAAGTTGACAGCAAAAAAAAACAACAACAACAACAACATATGGACACAAGAAAACAGCAGATATCTTGGATTTCATACACACTTTTCTACTTATTATTATCAAAGTAAGTAAACTGTAAAGATTAGAAAATTATTAGGTTAGATAATGAAAAAAATGCTTGTGAGCAGATTTTGCATTACATAATTCAACATGGTAATTGTGTGTTTGCCAAGTGATTTATAACTTGTGTGATGGAATTATTAGATAGAGGTGGGTCAAAGAGCAATAAAACAATAAAATTGAGGTATAAACAGATGTATACTATTATGAGCTTTAAGCTGTTTAGGATAATCAGATGGTGTTTCTTATAATTTGTAGTCATTCTAGAAAGGAAAAAAGTAACTACATTTCTTACATTTTTATGGCAGTTAGAAGGTTGGTCAAATTGACCAAATACAGATAGAGTAAGGGAAGAAAAAGTAATGGATAAAATAAAATTTCACAGGGGAAAGAGAAATTGACATTTATTTAGAAGGTTTTAGAGACTATACAAATGAGATTTGACAATTGTCAGAAGAAGAAAAGTATTTTTAACCTTAAAATGAAAATCACTTTGCACTTAGGGCATTCAACATTGACTCCATGTGCTTGTAGTTATATTTTTAACAAAAGTTCTCAATTTTAGAAATCTGATTTTTTGAGTACATGAAGCATGTAATGTTTACTAAAAGCTTACCAGGTTTCATGAAGATTCACAAAATATACTAAAAGTTATAGTATTCATACTATGTCACTTTGGGGTCACAAACTTGACCAAATTGACTGAGCTTATAGTGAAAGGGTTAAATCTATAAATTGTTTTGACAAGTAAAAGTTTAAAAATGTTTTCTTTTTTTTCTGTTGGAGACATTAAAATATTTTAGGAATAAAATATATGAAGGATTATAAATTGTGTTTTTCTGTAACTGACTGGTTAAGGTCTTCAGTTGAATAGAAATCCATTACTGCTGTGATAAATACAGATGTAAAGGAACCTTGAAGTAAAATTGTTCAAAGATATATGATTGTTATGCATGTTTTCTAATTGTTTGGGCAGTACATTAAAAATCTGATTTTCTCTTATAGTAAATTTGTCAGGAAGTGGAAATGATGCTAAAGTTTAATAAAAACTACAGCTAGCAGCTAAAGGTTTTTTTCTTGTATCTTGATTTCACTTTATTTTTGTATTTTTCTAAAGTGTCTGATATGTTAATTGGTGGAAAATGAACAGATATAGATATTATACATTAGCTAGATATGTAATTTGTAATAAATGGTTTACATCTTGAAGTACTTTATGTTGAAGCTTCTGACTAGTAAACTATGCATTAAGGCATTATTGGGAAGTCTGAGAATTATTTAGATAATTTTATTTAAAGTTCAGGAAACATTATTGTGAAAGTACTTCACAGGAACTTTTATTGTCATAATGCACTACAGTGTTGCTTTCTTTGTGTTTGGTTTTTTTTGAAATTTTCAAATAACTACACAGTCAGTGTATTTAAAGCTGGTACTAGTCCAATAACAGAGAGGATTGCAGCATTTCTTTAGAAACAGGTATAAATATTAAATCAGTTAACTGTAATATTTACTTGTGGTGTAGAATAATTTATTGTTTTTATGCCATATTTTTTAATCTGAAAGAAATCCTTGGTTAGCAGTGAAGTGATAAGATAATTTGAAGTTTTTATTTCTTTCAAAGAGAGAAAAGTTGGTGATTTCTCAGTAAGTGAACCTTTTTCGTAAATAAAATTTTGATTCTTTTCTACATATTTTTTTCATTTCGAAAATAAGATTAAATTTGGTAAAACAAACATTCAGTCATATTTACACACAAATGATTGTCTTACATGTATTTGTTTTATCAAGGTGCAGAAATTCTCATACTAGTTTCAGAAACCAATAGGTTGCTTACAGTGCAAAAGTAACACTGAAAAATGTTTTCTGGAAGAGTTATGGGCTTGCTTGTCTGGGTATTTTTTTATTTGTTATTTTTAAAGTTCTAGTTGACACTTTTAATAGTTTTGTTATGCTAGCAAAAATGATAAATATTGCAGAAGTTGGCGAGTTTTTCATTTAACCTTCATTAAATGTCACTTTGCTTCCATAGTCATTGCTCATAACATAATAATATATCTCTGATATGAAACATTTTTCTTGAACAGTGCTTTTACACATTTTAATACCATAAAGTTATTTTTTTACTGAGTGACAACTTATTTCTACTGCTGTTAATTAGCATTTATATATGTTTGATAATTTAGAGATATTTACTTAATGTTAGCATCTATTTATTTTTTCTTGTTTAGAATGGAAGCTATTTACATCAGTTTTGCTAATGGGCACCAGTTTGAATATGTTTCTGCTGTATAACATGATTTTAAGAAGTTGCAAAATTTGCATGTGTTCATTTTCTAACTGATAACAGTTCTTGCCCACCCCTTTATTTTTTGCTGTGGTATAATAGTTTAAAGTGTGGTACATGAGGATGTAAACTTATAACATTATATAATAGTAAGTAATAAAAAAGAATTTCCTTAGTGTATCCTTAAGAATTAGTAAAACTGTTTTTCATTTCTCACGTAAGTAGCAAATTTTAATTTGTTGCTTATGAATCTTGTAGCTACTGGTAAAGTTAGCAATGAAACAAGGTCAATTGATTTATTCTATTAAACATACACAGTATTATAGCTTTAAGTTTTGAACAGAAGGTGCTATGGAAACTAAGAATAATGTGCTCTGAGAATTACACAAGGCATGTTTTGTCAGATCCTGCCCACACAGCTGCTTAAAATTTAAAATCAACATCCCTTTTGTGATGTAAGTCCTTGTTTGCTAATGGCAGCAATTATGAATGACCATATGCTCTTTTTGACGGGTCAGTTTTCCCATCTTCAACATGTTTTCCCTTCTCCTTCCATCCTCAGTGTCACCTCTCTACCTTGTTGCTGGAATCATGGGCTATTCTTTTGAAAGTGAGTAACAAAGCCAGAAAATGTGTTAATTTTTTTTTACTTATTTAAGGAAATGTCATTGACAGTTGCTGTGGTATAGCATCTTTTCTGCATGTTTGCATTTGGACTTCTGTTACATTTACTTTTACTGTTATATTCAACATTTATTGAATTGTTTTCATGCAGCAGTGAAATATCATAGGTTCTTTCTTAGTGAAAGTGTGGCTGATATAACTTTTCTGCATGGAACACTACACGCCTGTCTTTGGAGTTGTATAGTTTACACCATAATAGATTTTCGTACTTTTGTTGTTATAATTCTATAATTACTGGTGTTTTTAAGGCTGTTAATTTATTCAACCGTCACAGACATGTTGAAAGTAGGCAAATCAAGTGTAGTGTATTAGGGCTTTTAGTGTGCAAGCTATTGCATTCATAAATACTGTAAATTTGTCTGAATTAGTTTTATTAAAACTTTGTAGTATTCTTGAAACTTCTAGCATTTATTTTCTAAGATCAGACTTTATTGACAACAAAATGGGAATACACTTTGTAAATATCACATTTAGAAACAAGATCTTGCTACTTAGAATACAGTAATTAGGGTTTCATTTGCATGGTCATGTCTAGGTTGATGAAAATAAGTTTTACTAATGCATTCTACAGTTAATTTTTTCCCACATTGTTATTGCTAATTTCAAAAGCATTAAACTAATAAACTTATTTTTGACAGTTGTAGAATTCTTAAAAAATAAAGTTAATAAAAGTAATTTCTTATTTTTGTATAAAATACAGTAAATACAAAATCAAATATAACCTAACATATTTTAAACATCTAAGAGTTTGTATTTACTTTTGTTCAAGTTATTTTAAACAAAGTGCTAAAATGTTTAACAATATTCAAAAAGTTTCTGATCTTAATGTTTTAGTTTTATGCATACATACTATTTTACTTTTGAGTTTGAATAAAATTTTACACAAGTAAATGAAAAGTTTTATTTTACTGCAAGCAGCTGAGGATGGGGGATCTCAAGATTCTTTAAACAGGGATCCAGGTGATTGTTATTTTGATAAAGAAATTTCATGTGCTGTGGTTGTAAAACAAAGTATGTCATAATTATGTAATGGCATGTTAAACGAAACAGTTTTCTTTAATTTCAATATGCATATTGCTTTAAACAGTATAAAACAAGACCATGTGCTGATCATATCTATTAACACAATGGCATTACAATCCATCTTCACCACAGATGTGCATGTTTTACATTTGTGACACAAAGCAACAAGGTTTTGTCAGCTAGCATTACGTCACAGATTAATTTGCACTTCAGTTGATTTCTTGTTTGAAGTCATAAGGCTTTAGAAATCCACCTTGTTAGTGAAATATGTATTTTGAAGTCACTAAAACTGGTACACTTTCAAGAGGTGTAGAATGGTATTTTTTGAAAGATCTTTTTACATTAATGCTTTGAGGATAAAGTTAAATTTTTGTTTGTAGTTCTGTGACATTGTATTACATAACAGTCCTGGATATTATTCAAACATTTATGGTTGTTCATTTCTTTAATATTTTAATAGGTTTTTGTTATTGAAATTCTTAGCTCATTTTTTTGTAAATATTAATGTGTCATAATGAAAGTGCATTTTATGTTTTTGACAAATGTTTCCATGAAACTAACATTTATGTTTTGTTGATAACTGTGAATATTTTGGATATATTTAATGGAAAAACACAAAAAAATATTGTTTCTGTTAACTAATCACTGTTAAATGTTAGGATGTAAACTTGTGTGTTATGTATTCATGGTTTTAAGTTTTGAACATATTAATATCTGGCTAATATTTCTAGACATAACAATTATTGTTTTGTATTCAAAATCCTAAGTTGGTTTTTGTAGGTATAGAGTAAAATATTTTATCTGATTTTATTATCTGTAAAAACTGTAGAGCAAGTAAATCTTTTTTTTATCAAGTTGATATTTTAATAACTTTATCCAACCAATAAACTTTCTTTTAATTACAAAGCCATAATAGCTAATTTAGGAATTTTTAAGTTTTTCTCTAAAACATTAAGTAATTGAATAACCTAAAATAACAGTTACAGATACTGTAATTTTTAAACTTATAACCTGTATTAGATACAAATATTAAGTGATTGGCATTTGATGACAGTTTTATCACTATTTGATGATTATTTTTATTTAGTCATTGCAAGTTAGATTAAGATATTACCATTTATTTCACGTTGATGTAAGTGATACAAGTAGATTTTTTTGTTTTTTAAATATTACATACAAAAGACTATATCGTATGAAGAGTACATGTTTTACCTGAAAGGAATGCTGCTTTAAATGTACTTTAAATTCAGAAAGTGTAAATTGTTTGATCTTTTAGGTTGGGTAGACAATAGGATATATGAACAGGAACTAAGAGCACGGGAGTGGTTAGATAATGAGATGTATCATACTTATCATTCTGGACGCCATAAAATTCCTCCACCTACAAAACCTAAGCCAGGAAAGCAGAAAGTAAGTTTCTATAGTACTACACTCAGTGACTGCTTAATATTAATAATAAAAAAAATGAAAATCTGTATGACAGAAGTTTAAATAACACAATAGATTTAAACTTCTAAGTTACTATAAGCTCAAAATGCTTCATTGTTTTATATTTTTTGTACTATTCTTGGTTGCTTGACACATGGAAAGGGAAGGTCATTCTATAGCAGATTTACACAATTTCCTGGAACTTTCCAGAGGTCATGTTTTCACACAATTTTTCATTGTTATGTTTTCTCATGTATCATATTGTGAGAGATAAAAATTGTAAGATATATTATTTACTTTTTTTTTCTTTAAGATTTACTGTTGTCTTTGGTTCATGTAGTGGTTTATCCATAGTCCCTTTTTCAGTTCTAATTCCCTTCTTTCCTTCACTACTCTGATCCTGTGATTCACATTTGATTTTTTTATGCTACAATTTAGCATTTTGGATCATGTCTTTAGTTACTCTTAGAACATTATGAATTATATGAAGTGGTTAAGTTAAGGCACATTTATAAGAGGTATATTTGGTCCTCTAACTGCTTTGAATGTCTGATTAATTCTATCTTGACAGGTCATGGATAAAGGCAGTGTCATCAAATTTGTTGACTTGCATTCAAAATTTTACTGACCTATTATGAATTTATGTAAATAAATTTGGTATCAAATTGTAGATTATAATTCAGATTTTTAGTATTATACATTAGTTACTTTTATTTAAAAGTAAATATTAAGAGAATACACCTAAATATCAATTTGTGTGAATCAAGTGGTAGGTTCAATGCAGCACTAGTTCAAATTATATGTTTGTGATGTCAAAATGCTTATTTTAGTTTTGTATGAGTTAGGAATTTGAGTTACAATTATTGACAAGATGGAGTATAAAATAAGAACTTTGCATCTTTTCATTTTGCTGAGACATACCGTATTTTCTGCCTAATAAGCCGAATTTCTGGCCCTAAATTTTGGACCTGATTTTTGGGGGTCGGCTTATTGGCCGATTACTCCTTCCGGAAATTTCTTCTTCTTAGGAAATGTTTTCCTTTTGAAAATTACCATAGGCGGTAATTTTGTCCCATCAGCAAAGCATGTTAAGACTACAGTGAAACGTTGTTTCTGGAATTTCATTGGTTACCTAATTACAGTGAGTGGAGCCAATAATGAATGACATATTGATTCCATCTCTGTCTCAATACGACACGTTCTGCTTTACTACAGAATGCCAATGATCACACACAACATGCATGCTGACGCTGAAACGAGACTAAGAAATCATTTTGAAGAAACTTGTCACTTCTTAAAAATGGCTTCGGCTTATTGGGTGGTAATAAGCAAAAACCCTCATTTTCAGAGCTGAAAATTGGCCTCGGCTTATTCGGCGATTCAGCTTATTAACCAGAAAATACGGTAGCTTGTGTAGCAAATTGGACACAGTGACTCTTTTCACCTTTTTCCATTTTTGGAAATGATGCCTTATATACACTTACTTTAACGTATAATGTGAATGATCAACTGACAGCTTAGAATGTTCCCCTAGTGAATTTTGAATCCTTCTCTTTCAACAAAATGTGAGGAAAATTTAGGGGTTAAAAAGTTTACAAACAAAGCAGTAAACTGCCCCGTTGATGGTGAATACAATAACCATTCTCTATTGTTTCTCAGCTATTTTAATGTGTCAGAAGGCCAATTTGTTCTTTTGAGCCAATATTTCAAGGAGAGGGTAGGTTATGATTTTAGTCTGCTCAAATTTTTTCATTTTATGTAAATATTGTTTTGTTACTAAGCCTGATAAATTACAGTAGGTTTCTATGATATTGATATAATAATTTATTATTTTGTTGGCTAATCAACCACATAAAGTCTCTAAAAAAAAATGTTTTAAATCTTCCATATGCAAAATTTTAAAAGGCTTAGCAACCTACTTCAAACTCATTAGAGTACAAAAGTCACTGCTAGAAGAGAGAATTGTTTGCTTAACTTCTTTGTTTACTATTCTGTATGCAAGAAAGATAAGTTTTTAATATATTTTTTCTAAATAGTCATAATCTATATGCACATATAATGTATAATAATTGAAATGCAACTGTATTTTATAAAATACTAGTCCACTGAAACACAGCAAAGACAGATCACTTTTGTAAAAACTAAAGGTCAGTTTTATATTACTGGATACAGTAACATGAGTGCACATGCACTGCATCAGTGCAAGTTGTGTGTCAGCCAGGCACGATTGGATTCCAATATAATAAAAGTAATAAATGTGTATAATAATGTGATACTTAATCTATATCAAATAAACATTTTTATTTTCATGTTATAATTTGTAATCATTCTAGAATGAAAAAAGCATAATTTATATTTATTTCCTAATTTTTTTTGTAGTAGTTACAAGGTCAATCAAAATTAGACATTACATAGTTAGGGTAAAGAATGTAACAGATAAAATGTAAAGTCTTACTGAAAACAAATGCTTGAAATGTATTTAGGAAGTTTTAGAGATTACATAAATAGTATTTGAGAATTTTGGGATGAAGAATAGTGTTTTAATCATAACATGAAAATCACTGCACTCAGACTAGTAATGAAACAGTCTGTGTTTCTACAAACAAATCTATAATAAAAATACTTGATTAGAAAACTTAATTTTTAGTGTAAAAAACTTGCAGAATTTACTAAAAAAATTCTACCAAATTTTGTGAAGATATACTGCATCAAAAGTTATGGTATAGATACTTAATGGGTGCAGGTGTGTACACAAACCTTTTTATATTACTAAACCCATCATGACAGGATGAATATGCTTTGCTTTGTACTATCACATTATCAGATCTTCTGTGATGGCTAGACTACAACAGTACTGTTCACATATGCACAGACAGAGAGTAGCTCAAAAGTGCATATACCATTGCCTCTATAGATTTTATTTTAGAGACTACTCAAAGACAAAGTGTACAGTAGGTAATTGCAGAATGTTGACAAAATGAAAGGATACATTACATATGCTTTTACAGAACTTGATGGACAGACTCCATGATTTTATGAAGTGTGACAGGTTTTGATTTGAACTTGGATTAACTTTCCCATAATTCTGTATGTGTAAAATTAAATTGTCAAGTATAAACAATATACTTCAATTTAAATTTAATTACTTTAAATACATTATCAATTTTTAAATGTACACCTACTTCTTGGCCACCCAGGCATGCATTTCTGAGATCTCTCTTTGTTACATTACTTTTCTGGACTGGGGCTCACATTTGGAGATAGGATATAGCACAGCTGTTTGATGTGGCAAGACGACATTATCTTGTCTCTCAGTCCATAGTCTCTACCTTTTGGTTTCAAAAGTCCCTTTAGTAAAAACCATAAATGCATTATTGCAAAATTAGTATTACCCATTCCTAGTTCTCTGTCTGAAACTTAGAAGAATAGTTGTAAATATTAAATTTTTGAAGTATTTGTTTTGAGAAATTAACTAAAATGGGTTTAGAATATGCCAGTGTTACTGAATTTTTATCACAGTAGTGTATCTCTAACATTTTACAATTACTGTTGTGTATTTTTCATTGTATTTGTATTAATTAGTTAAGAAAGTCCTTAATGTTTGTGATTGCAGCATATTCAAGAATTATGTTTTCATCATATATGATTTGTATCTCTTTTTCTTTGTTTTTAATTTTATTGTTGTAATAAGAGTTATTTAATCCTTATGTGAAATAAATTATGATTTAGTGTTATTTTTTCATTTATATTTAATCCAATGCATATATTTCCTTAGATATTACAAAGTAAAAAAAAAATGGGAAAATAAATTGTCTTGTATTTCTGGTGTTATTGTTAGAATTAACTATTTCAAATTAAATGGTAATGTGTTTGAATTTTTACTGAAAAATATTCTGTACTTAATTTTTTACTTAGTGTTTACGACACTTCATGATTTAGTTTTTAATAAGTAATTTTTACTTGGATTTATTTTTTCTCTTCATTTTTTTTTATTATTCTAGCCAGGAAAGCTAAACCTTCAGCAGTTCAATAATATCACTGATGCTATTGCCAAGTTTAACCTGACGACTCAAAGATGTGGAAGCTCGCATCCCAAGGTTGGCATATTACCTGCCCCCTTAACTACTCCAGAGAGCTTAGATTTAGCTAGTGATTATGCACAAGTTAAGGTGGATAGCTGTCACACACCTGAAGTTTTTCTTCATTGGAAGTTTGTTTGAACAGTACATAGTTGAAAATGATTATTCTCAGTTTTGACAGTATAGATCACTCCACCCCTTTTTTTTTTGTTTAAACAAACTGGATGGTCTACTGAGTCTGAGTAGCTGAATTAAATTTTTTTGGGAGAAAAAAATTGTTTATTAGAGTTCTTAGTTTCACCATAATAGAGCTCATTTCCAAGATGTGATGTCAGTTCTGTAACAAATACCCATCTTTAGGGTGTATAGTGCCAAGTATGATGTGCTAAATATCTAAAAAGATATTTGTTTCCTGTATGTAACTACACATTTTCATAGACATTGTGTAGTTTGATTGGTTTACATACAGTGTTGAAGGCAAATAAGACACCAAAAGTTTATACTTTCTTATCAGTAACTTCTAACTTGTATTTTAAATTCTGTTTGTTTGTATTATAAACTGTTGTCATCGTTTGTTGTGTTTGTTTTTTTGGGGGAAAGAATTATTATAATAAATAAAGGGTTACTTTTTCAAGCTAACATCATGATATAATTGTGACTTAAATCTTTAACAAGTTATAGGTTGTTTGGTTTGTAGCAAACCACTAGGCATTTCTTTACATTATTTTGTAGAAATTAAATGTGTATAGTGTTGTTTAGAAACATTTAGTGGGTCAAAATATACCCTGTATTCTATAATTAGAGTACTATTAACTAATGTTTATATGATTACATCATCTTGAATAGTAATGAAAATGAGCTAATATATACTCTTCAAAAAAAGAAACGCAAAAGGGATGTTTTTGTTATTTTAAAGAGAAATATATGTAATAACGTTACTAGCTCAGAGTATGTGATGTTACACATGTTAAGGCACTGATTGTCAGAACAAAATGACAATAAAAGTTGTGCACTTTGAAAACTGAGGAAAACATCGGATTTTTCGCCAAAACGCATGTATGTCCAATAAATTTGTTCGAGAGATCTGCATGTTCTGCAAGTGCAACATGTGCAAAATCCCTATAAAAGTGATGGGTTCTCGGTTTCCATAGCTCAGTGTTAAGCCACCGACACGCAATACAGTTATGCCAAGACTGACTGAAGCACAATGCAACAATGCCATTGGTAGCTTGGAAGCAGGTGAATCTCGATCAGATGTTGCCAGAGCTGTGAATGTCCACCCAAGTACCATCACAAGGCTATGGAATCGTCACCAACAACATGGATCAACTCATGACCGTCCACCATCTGGCAGACCTCGTGTGACCACGCCCGCACAAGATCGCAACATCCAGTTACGTCACCTTCGGGATAGGACCACCACTGCGACGTCTACTGCCTCAACCATACCAGGGCTATGTAGGATTTCCAATCAGACCGTACGCAACCATTGACGAGATTCTTAGGCCCCATATGCAACCTATCATGGTGAACGTCAACGAGGTTTTTAACATGACAACGCCCGTTCTCACACAGCCCAACTCACCACTGTCTTCTTGACACACCACAACATCAACGTTCTTCCCTGGCCCTCCAGATCACCAGATTTAAACCCCATCAAACATCTTTGGGACGAGTTGGACCGACGTCTGCGACGGCGACAACCTCAACCGCAGACTCTACCTCAGCTTGCAGCAGCTTTGCAGGCTGAGTGGACAGCCATTCCACAGGATGTGATTCGTCATCTCATAGCTTCCATGGGCAGGAGATACCAAGCAGTTATTGATGCTCATGGGGGGCATACTCATCATTGACGTTGAGTGACGTTAAACTTCAACTAGTGAGCGTGGACTTCGCCTTTGCAGACTTTGGATGTTCAGCAGTGAATGTGCAAAGTTTCACACATGTCATACAGATCTACCCGGAATAAACTTGTTAACAATTTGTCTCATATTTTGCCTTTTGCATTTCTTTTTTGAAGAGTATATAAAATATTAGTAAAAATAAATAATTTATGTGATATGAGAAAGCTCATTGTTTGGCCTGCAAGTTCAAAGAAAGTACCAATTCTTTCCAGTAAAACACATTTTAAGATTCCTAAAGAGATTACTTGCACAACAACTATGACAGTTTATCTTGTAGAAAATCAAAGATCATTTCAACAACCATATATCTTCTATTAACACCAAAAAAAGACCTTTCTATTGCTGCTTTAAATACTGTTTAACCTTGTTGAATAAATGTAGGTCCTGGAATCAATGAATCTAGATATTAACTGAATATATATGGGTCAGAACATTGGACCTATCTCACTGGACAAGGAACCTTGACTGAAATTCCAAATTTATCTGTGTATGTATTTGCACAAAATGTAGTAAGCTTTTGGTAAGATGTACAAACCTGTTGTACTCGAAGAAAGATGTGTTAGAACGGTATTTGTACTCAAAATGTTTTAATATCGAAGGAACTGTTACTAAGCCAACAATATAAGGTAAAAATTAATAGTTGATATTGAATAGCACTCTGTGGCTTTGCTATAAGAAAACACACATACTATCATTAATTTATGATAATTTTCCATTCTTGTTTATTCTTTTAGTTTTATCTCTCTAACTTTTAAATTGATCTTCGTTTTAAACCGCTTGTATATACATGACTGTTGTTTCCTGTCATATTGTACAATAGAAATGAGCCACACTTGCAAACATTCCTTTGAAAGCTTATCAAAAGGACTTCCAGTTTGTCATGGTGATTAACCGTGATGTCACTCAACTGTTTCATCACATAGTTATTCTTTGTCTCCTGATGAAGAAAGATCCACCTTTTATAAGCACTCTGATTATATGTTAGAGTTTTCTGTGTTTAGCTTAGAGTAATGTTAGATAACAAAACTGTACAATGGAAGAAACATCATATTTGACATTTACATAATTTATAAATATGTCGCTTTATTATTGGGAGTTGGAAGTTGTTTTTATTATCATTTTAAATTTTGGCAACTTTTCATTCGATATATTTTATTCTTTTTATGTTATTCAGCAACATATTGGGGTTTGGTGTGTGTTCATGAAATTTGTATACATCATTAGGTTAGTAATTTAGAAAATTTTTATTACCATTTATATTTCTGAAGAAACAACACTATAAAATCATGTATTTTGGTCATGATGCATTTGTGAACCTGTATGTCAAACATTTTTCCAACATCAAAGCTAAATAAATACTGAAAATGTATGTGATGACATTGTGCTTAGTTAATGTTTTATTTTTCTGTGTACAATAGGACACAGTACCTTTATGTGCTGCAGATGCTAGTGAATATTCCTATGCTGTGGTTCACAATCCTTTACCTGAAAGCAAGTCGCACCGAGTCAGATCCTTAGGACGAAGGCATGCAAATAAAGAAGCTTTTGAAAGAGGTAAAAAATATATATTTATGAATAATAACTTTGAAGTGATTTTATATTTGAAAGTCACATTTATGAAGACTTATAAGTATGTCTTGTTTTCTTACCTTTGAAACTATTCAGTAAGTTTTATGAATTGTACTGTCAGAACCAACAGCTTGCTATAGAAAAAATGTTTTATGTAATGACTATGAAAACACTTCTTTTTATTTATCACATTTTAATGATGTTTATAAGAGTTTTTATTCACACCAGAGCAATTATAATCATTGTGTGTAATAATTCTTTGAGTATCATATACTGTAATTATTATTATATACTGTATAAGCATACAATATAGATTTTGTCAAGTATTTCTTCAGAATCTGTGAGTTGTATCTTGATAGACATTAGTATAATTTGAGATGTGTGAACTTTCTTTGTATTGGTGTGAAAAGTTGGCTGCAGCAATTGATGAGAATGAAATGACAGTTATGAAATTGTATTGTGTGAATTTTTTTTTATATGTTTGTGATAGGCGTTTCTTAGCTAGCACCATTTTATATAACAAGCAAAGAAGGTGTGTAGAAACTACTTTTAGAAAGGTCTATAGCTGATCACAGGTTCTTGTTCTTAAAAGACAGAAGCTTTTCTCCTAACAGCTGGCTCTGACTCAGACAGTGAATGGAGTTCTCTGGAGCGTAGGCACAGAGATGTTTATAGTCGAGTGAATCGCAAACCTACTCCCTACAAGAAAACTCGCAAAAAGCGTGGTGTTCCTGTTGCCCCACCCCGTGTTCCATCTTTTGAGGGGCCAGCTCCCCCACTTCCCCCACTCCCAGGGGGGAGAAAGGATGATGGGTACCCAGTCCCTTGATCCACTGAATAAAGGTAGCACTGTGTTGATTGTCTTTCTTCTAGTCCCCTGGTCCTGATGCACACAAACCTTGATGGCACCAACTTATATTTTGGTTGTAGTTGAGTTTAGTTTATTCTTTATGAAAATATTAGCTTTTCTCCCTGACAATGATATTCACAACACAATAAATTTTACCTGTACTGATCAGGAACTATACAATATCTGGATAAAAATCTAGTGTAATACATAAATATGCATTTAATTTCTTTTATGTATAAATTTCTTTTAATATAAAGCTTTTATAAAGATTTTTCAGGCTAATTTTTGGAAACATATTAATCTTCAAGATCTTTTAATCTTTTATATTAAACTGAAGATATCTGCAAGATGCCCTTATTAATATCAAGCTTAAAAATAATTTTATTATGTCATAACACGATCTGTGCACTCTTGTTATAGCTTTTTATCTGCACTTTTTAATGTATGAGCCATTTTCTTAATTAGCTATTGGTTCGGCACAGATTTTGTCACATATTTGGAATATTCTGAAGTTAATCAAATTATTTGAAGTATTTGTTTAAAATGTGATTCATTATACAATTTTATTTACATCCAAATAATTCAAACAGATGTGTATAAATATTGGTGGTACTTGAAGTGCAAAATAAAGCCTCTCTTATACATTAAAAACAACAACAAATGTGTTCTTGAATGATATAATCTAGTTACTAGTTTTTAGTTAAAATGAGTACTAATTGTTTTGTTTTTGTAAGTTGCCATTACAAATGCTAATCGTAAATATGAGCATGTATTTTTTCATGAATTAGAGGTTTCCTTGTAAAGTGTAGACATGAAGATCATATTTTCTTACCTAGCTTAGCTATCATATTTTTCATGGCTATAAAATAATTTTGTGTAGTTGTAATATGTATGTGTATTTATATGTATATTACAATCAAGTACTTTTATGTCAAAATTACTATTCAGAACGTTTCTGCACCTCTAAAAGACCTTTTTGTAGTGTTCATCTCTGATAACTTTTGTAAAGATAACAGAAGCTTCAAATGTAGTTGATTTCACACACTTTGTATTTGGCTCACTATTCAAGTATTCCTATTGGTGTACTTTTCTTAAAAGGGATAGTTGTTTTTTTTTATGAATAGCACTTTCATCTCTAGCTAATGAACTTATATCCTGCAATCTTACGTATAAAAGAAAAACATAAAAATATTGTGAAAATACAATGGATCAGTTTAAAAAAGTTTCCTAAATGCTTCCTTTTTAAAAACTGTATAAAAACTTCTGTAAAATTTACCAATGTCTTGGTTCAGGGATTACTTTTCTCCTAAAGTTCATAATGTTCTTTATATTTTTTATTTATGATAAAAGTACTTAAATACGTCTCTTCATGTTATGGTAACATTAAAAATTTGTCAATTATAAATGTTTCAAATTGTATACCATTTCTATAGATGTGAAATTATGATGTGTATTCATCACCATAACAAAAGCAGTGATACTAGTAGTTATTGACAAGTAAGAAAATGTCAGTACTAAATATAAAAGTTGATTTTGTTTTGTAGTGCTAAAATAAACTATATTACTTAATACATAACTAAACAATAATCGGTAAAGCATGGCCATGTGGTTAAGGCACTCAACTCGTAATCCGAGGGTCACGGGTTCGAACCCTGTCACTCCAAAAATGTTTGCCCTTTCAGCCATTATAATGTGAAGGTCAGTCTCCACTATTCATTGGTAAAAGAGTTGCCCAAGAGTTGGCAGTGGGTAATGATGACTAGTTGCCTTCCCTCTAGTCTTGCACTGCTAAATTAGGGATGGCTAATGCAGATAGCCCTCAAGTAGCTTTGAGTGAAATTCAATAAACAAACATACAATAATCTTCAGTGAATTTTAAATTTAATCAAAACCAATATCTGATATTGTGGAAAAAATAGCTGTCCCATAAGAGTTTCATATATCATACTAAATTCCAGCTAAAAAACTTAAAATGTAAATTGGTGTCATAATGTTTGCCATTATAATTATTATGAAGAAATTTCTGGAGGGCTATGGTTTTGATGTTTAATGTTGCAGTTACATTCTCATAGTATCAAAAAGTTAAAAGTATACATCATTCCCACCCTTAGTAAATGAAAAGGTGACCAAAGATTGTGGTTTTTGTAGTTTTGTTGGTCTGTATAACTGTTACTGAGAACTTCATGAAATTCACACTTTTTACTCTTTTATTTTTTACACTCTTAAGAATTACCCCAAACTTCCCGAAAATTTTCTAAAGTGTAATTTTATTGGACTGTGAGCACATTGTTCAAGTTGAAAGGCTCCTTTTTAGATAATTTGATAATTCTTATGAAAAAGAAACACAATTCTAGATTTTAAGAAGCTTCTGTTATTCAGTAGTAAACAGTTTAAAATTAGAAAATTGTTTTTTTTATTCTAGGGGCTTATGTTAATAACGGATTAATGCTGCAGTTTCTTGTAGTGCAACACATTTAACCCCTGATAATTTTGATAAAAGAGTCATACAACCAGAAAAATCGATCATTTCTTTCATTTTGGAACTATTTAAATCTTGAGTTACTTTGGTTTGGGGTTGGAAATGTTATAGTTAACTGTGTCTGACTGAATATTTATTGTGTTAGGTTTTTTTTTTTCTGTTATTACTAAAAAGATAAGGGTTCGTTTAGCAACCTAATAGGGTTGAACTAAAAATTTAAATGGTCCAATGCATAACTGTTTACAGTACATGGAAGTGGGGGGAACTCCCCTTCAGATGACAGTGACTTGTCAGATGATGAGGAACCTCTCTTCAAAAGTACCCCCCGTCCTAAATACAAACACAAGCGGTCATTTCGCTTAAGGCGCAGGAAGCAGCAGGTGCAGGCTCAGCAACAGTCACAGCCAATTCCACAGCAACAACAACCACCTTATCTTGCAGGAGCTCTCCAGTTTGGTGCACTAACACCTGATAGTGACATTTTCTCTCCTTCATGTAAGTCCTGTGTTTCATGTACCTTGCTTTCTTAAACTAACCTCTCAGTAGTGAGACCTTGGAACTATAGCTTGGTGCTTTTAAAGGTCTGTAATCTGAGTTTGCATGATAGCTTTTGGTTTTTGTGTGTGTGACCTTGACCTCTAACCTTCAATAATTTTTTTCTTCTCACTAAACTTCTCAGTGTTATCTTTTTTTTTTTTTTTTGACATCACAATTTTTTTCTCACAATTTGAAAACAGGAAAGTGTTTATCACCATGATTTTTAAATGGTTTCTTAAATAGTAAATAAAATAAATTATATAAACACATTTATGTAGTATAGGTTCTTAATATTAGTCAAATGAATAAATATATATATTCAAGATATGCACTGTTTGGGTGCTGCATCTCAGAATAGAGCTGCTAAATTATTGATTTGTCATGTAAAGAAGTAAGTTGAAGTTTGATATTTTAAAATAAAATTGAACTGTATAAAGTTTGGGGCAAAATTTATTTATGATATTTATAATAATAGGAAAATATTCTACTGTAACAATGATAAGAAAATTAAAACATTCATGCTTTTCTCAGTTCTCTTAAAATTTTTGTGTGGAAATAATTAAAAGCAATAGGAGTTATTGTACACTTAGCTGATTAGTTGGTAGTCATCATCAAACTTTTAAGGAATGCATTTTCTTCAATATCTCAAACCTAAGACTTAAAAAGCTTTATTAGCAAATCATTTTCTGCAATTTATTGTGATGAAAAGGGATAATTGTCTATTTGAGTAATTTAGTATATTACAAGAAGAGAAACAAAGCTCTATACTTCCCTTTTCTGAGTCCATAAAAGTTCATATAATTTTTTACATTTCTGACAGCTGTTATATTAGTAGATAACCTGCAGGAAAACCTTTAAATTTTACATTGGGGGAAAGCAACATCATTTACTAGTTTGTATTTTACTTTGTCTTCATTTGTTACACTAACTTTTAATCTTGTAAAAGAGACAGAGTAATTATGAAGAAAACAGTAAAGTTGCTTTCTTTAAGAAAACAAGCAATATTCTGAAATTTTGAAAGATAATTGTTTAATATTTTATAATCAAAACTTATGGTTTATAAGGGTAAGAATTTCTTGACTTTTGTGGTGTCATTTTATATTATTCACTAAATTAAATGTTCACTTTCTCCTTCGTTGTTTGGCTTGCTAAATGGTAGCTTTTAAAATACTTCAGTGCTCTGTGGGTTGGAGCTTTCCCTGTCTGTGATTCTTATTAAACCCATGTTGTTTTCCTACCTCAGTTGGCATTAAATGGTCATGTTTGTTGCATCCTTCAAAAACTATCTTAATAAAAAGCTGATACTCTGTAGCACAGTTAACACAGAAACAAGTAACATAAAACAATTAGTTTATTCTTGTTACACACACACACAAACTGCAGTTGAGCTGGACAATTACTTCAATTTATTGATACAGTCTGTTGCTTGTGGGCATTAGTCACATTTATTAGTCATGTAAAATATTTTTAATCAAAATTATGATTAAATCAACTAATGTCATGAAAATAATTACTTGAAATTGGTACTTCTGATTATTAGTTTTCAGTTATTCCAACTATCCAAGTAATGGAAATATTGCCACAATGCTTTCTCATTGTTTTGATTAATTAAGTGTAATTCAGTTTAAGTAATTGTAGTTGTGACTCGTGTAAATAACAAAACACTTGAAATAACTGTTTAAGATTATCACTATTTTGTGTTATTCTAACTATCTAAGTCTCGTGGAAGAATAATCATATAACTGAATCTAACTGTTTACTGAGCCCAATGATAAATCAGTTATCAAACTTCACTAATTGTCCAGCTGTACTCTGCAGTGTTTTGCAACAAACATGTAATTGTAAATGAATCAGAATTTTGTAAAATTCTGTCTCTTGTGGAAGTTTCCTTACAGTGAGTGTAGTCATCTAGTATTCAGTAATTAAAATCCAATAAGAATACAGCTGATGGAAAAAACTTCAGATTAATTTATTAACTTCTGTATAATTTAAGCAAAACCCCTTTTTTTCACTCTTTGATTTTTGCAACACATTTTGAGATGCTTGGTAGCTCAACAGTGAGCTTGAAGGTTTATAATGTTAAACATCTGCATTTGACACTTGTGAACACAGTGCAGGTAGCTCATTCTGTAACTTTATGCATATACATAAAAAAAAAATTAAAATCATAGGTTTACATGGTGACATTAGAGTTTGTTATAAATTATTCGTCTCTTTTTAAAATTAGTGTTTATTCAGTTTCACTATTTGATTGTGACTGCATGTTTTTACAATTAAAATGAAGGTAATACTTTTGTTAGGCTTACAATCAATTATAACAAAGTGGTAACTAATTTAGTTTCTGTATTGTTGTATGAATTTAAACAAATCTGCTAACTTGTAAGCATTTTTTTTATCTTGTGGGAAAAACAAAAAGGATTACATGATTATGTAGTAAAATTAAGCTCACAAGCAGGTATTAGTTTTTGTCATGGTGGATTTTTTAACCCTAACTTTGTATAAACAAATGAAATTGATGTAAATATATTTATTTTGTCTTTAAAAAAATTGCAACTTATTCCACAACACTGTTCAATGGCTGAAGCTTCTAGTTAAAATATGTTAGGACAAATTATCTTGACAGCTATCTTAGTTGTTATGTAACATTAACATCAAAAGCTGTAATGATATTTGTGAAAAGTTTAAATTTTGGATTTCATAACACTACTTGAAATATTTTTCTATGCAAACAAATATGAAGTGTCACTATCCTCTAGCAACATGTGCCCATATGAGCTAAACAATTTTAGGTGTATACAAAAGTCACAAAAAAAGAGAAGATAAATGAGTTACTTGAATAATTATTGTAGTTTGCTAGAGGTCTTTTATTATTTATTCTTGACAAAACAAAATATTGTTGTATAAAGATTGGGTTCTGTATTATGAAATGTATTTTTATTGGCTTTATTGCCACTGGTTAATAGGTATAAACTAAAATATTTTAGTGGGATAATATTGTGTTTGCTTTCATTTGCTTGGCTTTTATTTATTTTGTATTATACATTTGTATCCAGGTATCATTGTTTTGTATCTTGTAGCATGTTGTATTTATTTTCCAAAATGTGTTGGTAAAGTAATAAAAATGTTATAAAGCTGTGTGCATTATTTGGATGTGCATGTTTATTATTAAGTATATATATTTTTAGAACATTATAAGGACATTAATTTTGGGTGAAGGCAAGTTGTGGATATTCATGTTGAACCTCTTTAACTTAGAATAAATAATTTTTCTTTTCTGTGTTTATTGTAAGATCTTTGCTACTGGTTTCTTTATAAGTATATATTCAGAGGATTTTGATGTATTCTTTCTTTTTATCTCTACCATGATTTGGAATTTGACTGAACATTTATGATAATGTAAAAGCCCAAGCCTCTTCCTCAGTTTTAATTTGAACTTACCTGTTCATCCACTTTGATGTCCAGTTCATACTGTATGTTTTAGATATTACTAGTACTTTTCTATTACATCTCTTATTTTTTTTAAATGTTTATTGCTGATTGGTTTACTTGTATCACTTGATCCAAAATTTGAATTCTCAGTTACTTTACACCAGATTTATTGTCTAGCAATTTTGTTGGCTTGTGCTGCTTGTTTTTTAAATGAAGTGATTGTTTTAGCTGCAATAAAAGACTTCTCATAATTTTATCTATAGTTATTTCATTACTATAAGGTCTTTAATAGATTTCCTCTTGCTGTGAATCAGCTGTGGTTTGTACCATAAATCTCATCCCTTAATATTTTATAGGATTATTCCCTTCCATTACATGGATGGCTTTTGGGATAGGGTTTCTAGATGCTTATACTTTAGTGATTGCCCTACTGTACTGGCTCTTTTTTGCCATTTCTCATAACAGAATTTCTGGTCTGGTGTGTTCTTGAGACACTTTGCTCCATAGGGTAACTGGGAACACTATCCTTTCTACACCTTCCTCAGCTCTTTTCTTAATTGGTATTTTTAAATGGTGTGGAATTTGTTTGAATCAGTTACATATTTTTTCCATTTCTTTGTATTTATATAAAGCGTAATCTCTATGTAAGAACTGGAGGACTCCTTAGATATTTAGATGAACCATTGATGGATGTCCTTGGAGTGCTTAGGTCTTTTCTGCTTCTTTTCTTGACATTGTGAATGATACATTGTTTATAACTTCTTCAGTGGTATCTTTTACTGTCAGTGTTCTAGGTGAGATGTTTATCCACATAAATATGCATTTTTGTTGGGTTTTTTACATATGAATGCATTGTAATGAAACTTGTGCATACAAAATATTCACACTAATTGCTGACACACATGATGTATGTGCAAAAGGAACAAAAACGTATGGTAATAAAATATAAATCATGGGATATAATTTTCACTATGAACTTATTGATGGTTTATACAGTGATTTGTAGGATTTGATATAGTGTTTTACATAAAATCATACAAAATGTTTTCATTCCATCGTTATATGGATTCTTACTCTATTTCTTGGCTTGCTTTCCTGAGCAGTGCAATTCAAGAAAACTGTAATTTGCTATAGAAAGAATTTCAAATCAAATAATAAGTAGACCTGCATGCCATTCATGTTACTTATTTAATTCACTGAAATTACAAATGTTAGTGAGGGAAAAATAAAAATTCACAAATGAGATACACAATGATTCCCAGCTGGTCTTAGCTTGTAGTTCAGGTTTTTGTTAAAATGAAAATTATGCTATTCTAATGCTGTTGCTCATGTTAAAGAAAATAAAATTTTAGATTATATCTACAAGTATAAAGAAATTATAATTTAATTGTATAGGCCACTGGTTAGACCACATTCGGAATATTTTGTTCAGTTTTTGGCTTTTTAATTTAGGAAGAACATAGAATTGTTGAAAAGAGCTCAGAAAATGGTCACTAGAATGGTGCCTTGGATGGATGGTTTGTCATATTAGGAATGATTGAGATCTTTGAAACTGTTTTCTCTTGAAAAAAGAAGAGTTACAGATGATCTGATTGAAGTGTTTAGGATTGTAAATAGAATTGATGGTGTTGATGTATTACCTTTCTTCTTATTTAACAGTGAGAATAGAAGGACTAGGAGACGCATATAAATTTATGCAGGCTAGGAGTAATTTTCAGCTTAGACTGCCTTATTTTTCTAATGGGGTGTTTGATATCTGGAATGGATTACCTTCAGATATTGTAGAAGCAGTAAATTTATGCGAGTTTAAGAAAAAGCTTAAAAATTATATGAACAATAAGGGCTGTTTTTGAATTTATAATAGTTTAGAGGATGGGACAGCCGAGGTGGACCAACAGGTCGTTTGTTGTCCCTGAACATTGTTATGCTAAATGCTTACTATATTGAATTAACTGTGTAATTGCATTGAGTAGTTATTAAAAGGACTTCAATACAAAATTAAGAATAGCAAACTCCTACTAAACACAGGACCAAACTTTTAGGTGATAGATGGTGAAAAATTTACTGAAGCCCGAATATTTGTAAGTTTTGAGTTTTCATTTTCAGCATTGTACTTCATTTCAAAAAGCAAAGTACTTATTAAGCCAAAAACTTACATGTAGTACAAGTGTCATTTTTCTTATCCTTGTAGGAGAAAAGTAACTTTGTACTTTCTTTGACCTTTCCTCAACTTTGTTGTAAGGCTTTGAGTAAAATATTATTATGTAAGTAATGTGTTTTCTTTGAAATAAACATATTAGTAACAAAAGGTAAATTTAGGGAGAGAAATTATCATTTTTGCCTTTTTACCCATACCAGGTTGAAAGAATGATGCAGTATGGACCAGATATAAGTGATACAGTATAAGAGGTGTGAGCAAAATATATAGCAAATGTAAGCTTGTAATAGAGGTGGTGGGGGTAGGATAGGAAAGCAAATCTAAACCTTGGCTTTGTGCGTGGATATTTCTCAATATTTTGGAAGACACTTTGCTTGTTTTGTTGCTGAAGTGTTCATTTAAGTTCCAAGAAATAAAAATTGCAGTCATTAAACTTCATGTGATTATGGAGAGCTGGAACACAGTTTAACAGATCAATAGTATGAACTATGTTTCAGTAATGCATTTTTACTATCTGTTCTTTGCATGAAGCATGTGTGCTGTAATTATGAAATGCATCAGAGCATTAATATAGACTTATGCTGGCATGTTTACATACTATATATATTAACATGGTACATGTCTTTTTTTTTTTGTATGAACCTTTTTACTTTTTTACCAAGTGTGACAGGTTGACACTGGAATATAAATGAAACATGTTTCTTTAAAATGTTTTATTGAATATTGTAACATTTCAGAGTTGCAAGACTGGTATAAGTTCATGTTGTGTAATATATGTATGTTAATATGAAATATGGTTCCTTTAGATAAATATTGTAGTGTTTTGTAATTATATACTGAGGTATTTCAGCATGATGGTTTTGTTGAATTTGGTTTCTTTTTTTATGAAAATTGTTGCATTCTGTATCTGTGACGTACTTAGGTTTATGTTGACTTGTATACTTTATATATGTTCATGTAAAGTATAATTATTTACTATACTTACACTTTTCAAGTGTGATTGAATTACATACTTTGGTATAACGTGTTACTGTTCGATGTGATTTATGAACATGAAAAACTTGGATGGTAGGCTTAATAAATTTGAAGGATACTTGTTTATTTCAATTGTTATCCTGCTCTGTGTGTAGATGCCAACATTTTATTTACAATGTTTTGTTGTGTATTTTTTAACTTTAAACTGCTTCAAGTATACATAATAATTGGAGTAATTAAACTGGTTTTAATAAAGCTTACAAAACTTGATTAAAAGCTTCTTTATTTAAAAACTGACTTAGTGATCCTCACTATATGTAATATAAAAAGGATTTTATTTATACATATATTAATTGATTATTTTCAGTTTTAGATGTTTTAAGATCTGCTTCTAAGTTCTCCAATATTAAAACTGGAAATAATTAAGCCATCTGTCAGGGTTATTTATAGTAGTCAGTACTACATCTTAATGTATTAAAAAAGAAACCCATGCTTTGTGTTTTTTTTCTATGTTATACATTTTTGATAATTGTTTTTTGTTTTTGTTTTTTGTGAGTATAAACAGAAAGTTAAAACATTGTGAACTTACTTTTGATTAATCTTAAAAGGAAATTGTGTGTTGGTTGTTTCTTGTGTGTGAAACCACATGAAATGACCCCATATCCAAATTAAAACATTTTATAGCAACCTATGTTTTGAGTATTTTCACAGGAGAAGATGTTAGTAGGAAATTTCAAAGAATGTTGAAATGATGGATTAAATTTTTGAATGCATAATATTTGTTTTATTGAGAATTATTATAAAAATTGTGCCATTGCATTTGATGTTTTTGGTTTTTTTGCATACTTTACACTTCTATGTACGCAAATGTATTTAAGATGCCTGATTAACTCAATTGTGGTTTTATGAAGGAAAAATATAAGTTTTTGAATTCATTAAGTAATTAATGTGCAGTGACACTCTTATATATGGATTACTGAGTTAAAGATGTGCAATATAAATAATAATTTTATTAGTTTTTTCTCTGAATTTTTGAGTTAGTGTTTATATTTTGTTTTTAATTTTCAATTAAAATCCATGCATTTACGTTTTACTTGTCATCATAAACTTTGCTGGTAATTCTTTAAGTATTTCCATTTGTTTTTTAACTTGATATTAAGACCATTATCTCTGAGGTTAATTGGACATATTTTCAACATGTTTTTCAAAAAAAGTAATTTTAGTCTTATAAGTAGAATTAAAAGATTAAATTATCTATATACAAATAAACTTTAAAATTTGCAAATAGCAGTTTGATGCAGAAACTTTTAGATTCTCACCTTGTACTTTTTTTTAATGTTTTCCATGATAATTTTTTTTTAAATATAAAATCCTTGAATGATTATATAAACACAAGTATAATTACTGGAGCCAAAGGAGGAATTTGTATGAATAGATTGAAAGTGATATAAACTTATCCAATTTTAATCATATGGATATCTGCACCTTTTTGGTCAGTGATATTTGGTACACATGTACATTTGTGTTTAGTAGTATATTCTTTCAGTCTTCTGTTTACCTTTATTATACTTGTACATTACTGGTTATGTCTGTCTACAGAGTATGGACTTTTCTGTCCTTTCAGTACATTATACAATCATTTAATTTGATGTGCTTTCCCAATTATAGTGGTGTAGTGACTTTGGCCATTTGTTAATTAGGTAAGGTTGTTAATTACAGCTCTATTTAAGTCTGTGAGACACTTTGTTTAATACTTTAAGGTAATAGTTTTTTTGTGTTTTGAAGTTATTAAATGTTAATCATTGTGACATTATTTAACATGTTAAGAAGCCTATAAAACTGGTTGAGAAACTACAGACGTAGTAGTGACTGGAACATTATTTGTATAAGCTATTTGTTACAACAATAACTGTTATGGTGTTAAACACCTTCTGCAAGCTGACAAAACATGAATATAACTAGTTACACTTGCTGTTAGTATTAGGCCTATGATATTTTTAAATACTACATTCTTTAGTCCCTAATGGATTTTGAAGAATAAGGAGAGTGTATAATGATAATATTCAAACCACACTAACATAACAGACTAATAAGATAACTATTAAGTACTGGTTATTACAAGTTGTGTACACCTGATTTGGGAGATTAAATTCATTATTTTTTACAGATACAAATACATCAAGACAATCAAGCATGTGCTTACAAAGAGACTAACTTCAACACTGACTGCTTCTTGTCTTGTTAATGGTTGATACTAGTAAGATTACTGTGGATATAAAATTTGTTGTTACTTTGTATGCAACAATATTCCAGTGCACAGTGAGCCAAAAATTTATTTTGGATCAGTACAATACTGATTTGGCACACCAGTCTTTATTAAATGTTTATTAGTCATTGTACATTATGAAGACTATTCAGTTACAGCCTATCTATATGTAATTCATTGTGGAGTACATGTTTGCATTACTATTCTATACAGTGTGAAGTTCAAAACAGTGTGAAATGTGTTATTCATACTTTGGTTTTGTTACTTAAAATCACTGATATTTGAAAATTTTAATGCTAAATTATTCTATTGGTTTTTGATAATTTAGTATATTTAAATTTGTAATGTATCTCATGGTTGAAAGCTGTCATGACTGAGTGGGTAATTTTAATTGCTTTGTTACAGTTTACCTCATTATTGTCAAGTTGCATGTTAGATACATATCATTGCCTGCAACAATTTCCATTGAGAAACAAATTTAGAAAAATAAGGTTGGGGCTTATAACACTAGTAATTGGGTTTTGATACCTCTGATGGGCAGGGCATAGATAGCCAATTTTTAAGCTTTGTGCTTTATTACAAAATAAACTAAAAAGTAAGAGGTATGGTGATAGAAATATGGCATACACAATGTAGGAAAAGTAAGTTTTTATTTAACACTAAAGAATACAGTTACACGTTATAAATTATGAATATCATATCACACAATTTAAAAAACTAATTTTACACCATATCCAACACTAAAGAGTAGATTATCCAACTATAAATTAAAAACTTAACAACATAAAAGAATATTATATTTAAAGTAGCTACATTACTTAGGTAGCTGGGATAATAAGAAATAGTAAAAACCAGCTATGCTAATTTTGATTATTTGCATCACTTTAACTGAACAAATATGAACATTTAAAATAATAATGAGAAATCATAATGGGAATGTTTTAATTATTTCAGTAGTTGAAAGTTGCTGAAACACTAAATAGGTTATTTTAACAACAGTCAATTTGATCATAATTTCAGTTGCTAGACAAGTGCTCATTGCTTATACTTAATTGAGTTGATTGTCCAGCTTTGGTTGTGAGAGTATTTTTATGCATTTTGTATGATTGAAAGCTATAGTTTTCCAGTAATGCATAGATATATAGAGAAGATGGTACTACATAATTAATATTAAAAGAAAATGTAAATATCTTGTATTCCTTCTTTTTTTTTAGAAAATCAGTCGTAAGTTCGCTGTTATTCTGCAAAAACATTTGAAATAGAACATTAGTTTATACTGTCCAAGAGTTGCCCTATTTTGTTTCTTTTCAGCAAAGCTCAAAATTGAAAGCTCTCTTTGTATGCCTCCTCCTGATGAAAACTCAGGATATGAGTTGGTATCACCTAAAGATCCAGCAGTTATGATGAGGGTAAATATCTATTCACTTTCAGTGAACAAACCAAATTATCTAAACTGAAAATTGCTTCATTTCATATTAAAATTTATGGTATACTTCAATGTGATATTGTTGGGGTGTTCACAGTCAGGATAAAGATGCCTAAAGTTGGGGAATTTCTGTTTTTTTGTAAATCTTTTTCGTTGACTAGTAATTACATAAATGTATTGACCATATCCAGAAAGATACAAAATTCCACCAAACTCTCTATTTTTTTAAGTTCATATAGATGCAATTGCATTCTAAGTTATCTGTGTAATATAAGTTGTTTGTTTTCAGTTTTGTTTTTGTCATGATACATGGTTTACAACTTCAAGATGACACTACCTAGTGCTCTTTTGTGAAATGAAATTTCCAGTATAATGTTTGGTTGTACTGCATTTATCAGAACTTCTAATACTCTTTTTATATACGGGTTACATGTTAGGCATAGTGCACAAGATAATACGGGGTAAATATATAGTTATGATTTATTGCACACAAATATGTGCAATATGGGAATTGATTGATGCACGTTCTCTCTCAGAGCATTAAAATAAATTATCTCTAGTAAAGGATTTATGAAATGTTACATTAATGTAGTTAGGAACTTAGTAACACTTGTTTACCTTCTCATGATAGTTGGGATAACTTGCTAAAATATACGAGAGAAATTAAACTCTTGTTGAACTCAGCAAACTTCTACAAAGTTCACGAGATTGCTTTTAGCCTTGTAATATACTCGAGTAAGATGTAAATCAGAAGCAATATTTACATTTCAGGAAGTACTACAGTCATTTCCCACATGAGCTTGTAACTTAATGTTTTGTTTTACATACTATTTTATATATTCTGTATTGTAGTGCTATCGTTTAAATTCGCATGTAAGTGACCTATAGGTTATATAATTTAGAGTGAAATAATAACACTAGTTTTGATTAAATGTTTGTTACATATTTGGTTTAAAATCTAAGAAAACACAGGAAAAAACCAACTGTGATAAAGTTTAGGAATGTTTTAATGTGTCTTATTTTCCATCATATTAAACTTTTAATTACTTCATCAGTTGGATTGATTTTCATGAACATCAGTATTTTATTATATCTTAATTCAGTCAAAGCTTGGATAACCTCAAATATATCTAACTTGGAGTGAAAGAAATAATAATTTTTGAATGATACTTTAATGTTTTGTGTTATGTTTGTTATAGTATTTTAATAGTCTTAAAACCCATAAAAAATTTTCAGAAGTCTGTGATGATCAAAGATGGTGAAAAAACATCCAGGAAGAAAGATAAGAAACTTCGAGAAGATGAAAAGTTAGAGAAACGTCGGTTGAAGGAAGAGGTACATCATTGTTTATATGATTACATAAGATATGTTAGTATTTATGTATCTAAAATACATATTTGTCGGACAGTTTTATTTTATTAGCTTTAACAATTTGTCAGTTTCAGTTTGTTATTTGGGAAATATGATAAATAATCCAGGTATTTAGAATGGCATAAATGGTTATTTATTAATATAAATTATTTTTAAATATTATGCAATGATGTTTAGTTACTTGGATTTCACATATAAAACAATTTAATACTTATTTAACAATGCATAATGAGACTTGTTGTCATTAGGGAACTCGGTAACAGTGTTTTTAATAACAAATGTATTTACTCTTGCAGTAAACCTTAGGCTTCTGCTTAGCTTTATCACAGTTGTTGGTGAATCTAAAATTGTTATGTGTAATTCTGTTATCCTTTTATATATATGTTTTATATTTAATCTCATAAACAAACTACTTTTGTGTCATTATCAAAATATAAAGGATGGAAATCTTAAAAGTATTAGAACATTTAGTGGAATCTTTTGTTTTTGGAATTTGATAGAAGCGGCTAACAGAGAAAAAGAAAAAGAAAACTGCTCAGGGAAAAGGAGGAAATGCAAACCAGGCAGTACAAGGACTAGAAAGCTTTGCTCAGTCAGAGAATAATCATATTCCCCTGTTTGTGGAAAAGTGTATCAAATTTATAGAGGAAGAAGGGCTAGACTCCGAAGGTATTTACAGGGTACCAGGAAATAGAGCTCATGTAGATCAGTTATATCAGAAGTTTGATGAAGGTATGTGTCAAATATACTAGACAATTTCCAGATATTATGCTCTATTGTAAATTTATATGGTTTGTCTTTAAACTTTACATGTCCGTGGTCAGTCTTTTCTTGGGGGGAGGGGGATTGATGAAATATTTTTTTTTATTTGCAAAAAAAAGTCCTATATAATTTGTACTGACATCATGTGAAGTCTGCATCGTATGCTTGTGAATAACTGTATTCATGTAATGAGAAACTGTATCTTGTGTATTAGCAGTTTTAGTAAATACTTTTTTATGATCAAGACAAAACTAAAAAAACATTGTACATAAAACTTTGTGTATAGTATAGAATTTATTGTGTCAGAAATACTATAAAAGTTCATGTTGCATTGCACCATGTAGAAAAGTATTTGATGCAACGGTAGATATCTGAACATTTGTTTTCATGTAATACTTTTTTTTTTTATTATGTCAGTGCATCATATCGGACATATTCCCAAAAATTTCACTTTGGATTTTTTGTATTCACATTGTATAGTATAAATTAGTTATGGCTTGTTTCAAGACATTGTTTTTTCTTCCCAGATCCACAAGTTTCAATCAGAGATCTGGATATTCCAGTTAATGCTGTTGCTACTGCCCTAAAGGACTTCTTTTCCAAAAGGTTGCCACCACTTTTGCCTGTCTCTGTCATGGAGGAACTCAATGAAATATCAAGTAGGTGGAGAAGTTGACATAATGTACAAAAAAAAAAAAAAAAAGAGGGAAAACTTTAACATTTCTAGCATACCAATATGCTTATGTAACCTCATATATGTTTTAACAAGTATTAATCATAAAATTTTACTTGTAATCATTTCCATATTAAGGGATTGGCATTTTCCATTTTTTGTTGCCAAAATTCCATTTATAATCAAATTAGACCATATAATACACTGAACAGGAACATTGATTCTGATATTATTATTACTATTGACAAGCTAAAATTATTATAACCTTAATTAAGCTGTCACCCCAAGACAAAAGTTTACTAATGTCAATTTCTTGGTATATTCACAGATGTATTTTGATTTTGAAATACATAGGCTTAGTAAAATAGTTACTAACAAAAACATTTTTAACTGATTTTTTTTTCTTCTCCTTTAACTAAACAGCAGTGATTTGGCTGTTTTTTTTTGTTACAATATCTTTTTTTTCCTACTGCAAAAGTGAATTACTCACCAAACCAAGACCTTCATTGGTATATTATATATGTATTCATTACTTTAGTTTGAACTACATATTATCATTTAATTTTTCTCTTCTACAGTGAAGTTTACTTTGTACATTTCTATTAAGGTAAATAAAATAATGGCTTGTATATCAAGGATGTACTTTTATTAGTTATTACAGCTTTGTCAGAAACTATGAGTATTATAACAGTTTACTCATCCAGTTGCCATAATAGAAATATCTCATAATAAACTCAAGTTTCTGTTGAACAAAAGTTAAAAATAATTTAACTTTTAGAGCTTAGCTGAAAGTGTTGGTTTAAGTAGATACATTAATTAATTTTAAACACATTTAAGTTGTTTGCTCTTCTTTTTTTTAATTTTGATAAGTAAGGCTACTTTTTGATGTAGTAGTTTTTTGACTGTTTGTTATACTGACAGTCATTGGTTTCTGTTGAATTTTTGAGCTTTGTCTATGAAATTGTAATTGCAGTGAAATTCAGGAAAAAACAGCTAGAGTGCATATGAAATTATTTTGCTTAGATTACAAAATAAATAAAACCCATCAGTTTGATGATTCATATTAAGAAAATGTTCCTAAGCATTATTTTGTAACATTTGTAGAAAAATTTTATTTTAATTTTTTAAATAGTATATTGATTACAGATGTGTGTGTGTGTGTGTGTGTCTTATAGCAAAGCCACATCAGGCTATCTGCTGAGCCCACCCGTGATTTTAGCATTATAAATCCGTAGAGGTACCACTATACTAGTGGGAGGTTATTCATTACAGCTCGTGGACATTTAAAAAAAAAAGTTTGTGATGCCTGGTATCTACTCTTTAGCAGTAAAACAGTTAGTTATATTTTTTAAACATACCTTTTATTATCGTACTCTATAAAACATAACCTCTGTTAAGGTGACAATTTTTTAGTATTATGAATTGAATATATATACATGTACAAATAATGCAAAACAAAATATTAACTCTCTATTCATGGTACTAGGTTTTTACTATTTTGTAACAGATGTTCAAGATAGAAGCTGTCGTCTTTTTGCCCTTCGAGATCTTCTAAAAAGGATACCAAGAGCAAATTTTGAAGTTCTAAAGTTTGTCTTTCAACATTTTGTTAAGTAAGTTCTTTAATTCATATGCGTGAAAAAAATTGGTACAAGAATTTAATTTCGAAGTTGGATTTCGTTCCTTCAGTTACTTGTTTTAAGAACTTTGTTATTAAGTTATGGTTTGACTTCTTAAGGTTGACAAGGTAAATAAGTCATTTTGGTACTTCTTTTTCTGCTATCTCTGAAGTAAGCTTTGTTTTAGTCGTTGTTTGAAATGTTAATGTTTTATTATTTTTGTATAAGTGCCTTCACTTGAGTTTAAAAAAAAAAATCTGTAGTAACAGTTTCTACTTGTGTAGACTAACTTCCAGGTTGTAGTTGACTTTTTTGTATATTTATTAGGGTTGCTGAGAATTGCAGATTGAACAGTATGGACAGTAAAAACCTAGCAATCTGCTGGTGGCCCACTCTCTTGCCTCTAGAGTTTAATGATATGGGGATGTTTGAACGGATGAGGCCACACCTAGAGGACTCGGTTCAAACGATGATAGACCAGTTTCGTTTTTTGTTTTGTGGAGAGGAGGAGGTAGTGATGGTGTGACAGCAGTAATTGTCAATCCTACCCCCCTACCCTTTATTTCACACCTATATTGTCACTCGCTTGGAAAAATCTGTCAAGAGTTTATTGCATGCGAGATATGAAGTAAGTATGCTTCACAATCACCCTTGCCAATTCCTCAGAAGTGTTGTGATTTAGCTTGTAGAGGTGCTGAAAGAATCGCTTGAGTCTTTTCAGAAATGTTAATAAGTAGACTGTATGCATGCAAATATTTGAGTGCAGGAAACAAGCTTGTCATGTCAGAATAAAGAAAGAAATGACCATATCAGTAGGAAGTGTTCTTTCTTGGAAAGAAAAAATCTCAAGCAGCTTGTAATCTCCTTTACTGTGGCTGCTCTGATGGTGCCTGGTACAGAACATTGTCTCTCTGTCATCAATAAAGGACAAGGTTCACTGACTTTTTTCCATCAAACTGTGTACTTCCATCAATACAGTAGTATATAATCTCCCAATGATATAGAACAATCAAGCTGTATTTTGCTGCAAACTTACAACCTTTATTTTTGTTAAAATAGCACCAATACTTTGGGCAACCAATGATTACTTAATATTTAAAAACGTTTGCATGGACATTTTTATTTTTTCTTTCACTTAACATCTAATTGTAAATGAACAAACACAAGACAGTATCGTAACGCAAAGCATGTAGTTTCCTTGGGTAAATATCCAAGTGTGAAGCGCAGTGTAGGAAATCATTTGTATATTACTTCCTAGTTTTGTGTAGAAATATCTAATGGACAGTTAATTGTGTACAAACAGGCCTAGCTTCATATTTAGTATGTTTTTTTTTTGTCTTGTTCATTTGTATAATGCTCATGTTGTCTGAGAAAAGTATTAAATAGCTCAGTTGGTTTCCATGACAAGTTCCTCTTAAGTGTAAATAGTTAAATTTATCCTTTGTTGTTGGGTTCACCAGCTAATTGGTGAACTAAACAAAGTTAATTTTTTTACCAACTTATGAACTTGGATTTTTTTTAACAGTATGATTAGATAATAAAGTTATGTAGTTATTGTATAATTATCAGAATCTCTTGTTTTCTTTAATTATAAGCTAGATGTGATATGAGAATTGAAAGTATTAGTCAAAAGGTGAAATATTTTGGTGGTGTTTGTACCTCAGTGAAATTTCTATGTAATTTTGTCTTCTGTTCAATGGTTTTGACAGTCTGACATAGTGTTATATAAAAGATTAAAATTACGTGGTAGATAATGTTCTATCTAGAAGATATTGGATTTTTTTTTTTATGGTTGAAACTCGTATGATAACAGGACAGTCATTAAACATTTATTTTTTTAGTCAAATTTAAAAGTGAGACAGTTGATATTTTTTAAGAGTAAGAGGTAAAATATATTGAAGTAGCATTATCTAAATATTAAAAACGAAGTCAGCTTGCCATGTTGGTCAAATGGTCTTCAATTTTAAGTGTATTCCTTTTTTCTTTTTTTAAGTTTTTCAACCACTGAAGTTTTGAAACTATTTTAGCCTTTGTTTATGCAAACTCAGCTATAACACTTATCGTCACATAAAATGAATACATACTATTGTAGGAGTTGACGCTGAGTTCCTTCGTCCAGTCCAGTTTTTGTTAACTGTGGTCATACTCTCCAAGGCCTGGTACCAGCATTGAGTTTTAGAGAGCCTTCCAGTGTTGTATTTTAATAACCTCTGGAACGGTTACTTCATTTTTGTTGTACATTTAAGTCACTTGTGATATTGGTGTAAATTTCAGTTGTGTACAGACTGATGGTAATATGTCTTTATTGTATTCTGGCCAAACCCATGGATATCCTTGTAGCTCTGTATTCTACTTGACATTGTAATGATTATGACATGAATCTGTAGTACCAGTCTGTCACAGCAGATTTCGCTTACTACAGGCCATTCTAATAAAGATGGCTGTCAATAGTATTACTGGAATCTTCATTTAATATATCTATTACTTAGTAATCTCTCACATAGTAAATTCACATATCAACAATAAAATTGAGCTTTGAAATATTCTGGTAAACTAAACTGTATTATACTTGACTTTCAGTTGAATAAAGCACATTTTAGTTGTTACTACAACATGGTTTTACTTAAAAGAACCCAGACCTGAAACAAAACAGGTTGTAGTTTCACATGTGTAGAAGATGAGTTACAGCTAATGTGAAACATCATCTCTAGCTGCTTTGGTTATAAATGGACTATATAATTTTATGCAACACAAATAAGTTTCAACTATTGAAGAAACACTGAGGAGTGTTACTGTTATGTCTAATGTTGCACTTGATTCAGTTTGTCATTTGAGCTTTTCTTGCAGCATTTTTATGCTAGTAACAGATGCCTAGCTTTTCCTCTTGCTTATCTTATTTTATAAAAATAATAAAATCATGTATTTAATAACTTTACTCTTGTTAGGTTTCTTTAAGTTTGCTTGATTTACTTATTGAACACTCCTATGAAATGACCTTAACTTTCTAAAAATTAAAAATATGTCGAATGAAAACATATTTCAGATATGTTGCTTTTCTTCTATCTCCACGATCATTTTTCATTTAAAGATGTTAAATACAATTAGATAATAATTACTTTTATTTACAGCAGTATAGTTATAGTTTTATGTTCCACCCTTTAATGACACTATGCAAATATTAAAGGTGTACAATACCTTTATCCAATCAGATCACAGAAGTTGTTTCACAAATTATGCACAAAACATGTTATTAAAGTCGTTTTTGGATTCTGCCAAACACAGTAAGAGGTTTCTATATTTTGTGAATGATTTTATAAAAGAGCTATGTCAGCAACAGGGATGCAATCATTTACCTTGTATTGAATGGAACTATTCTTTTTTGAGGCAGGAAGTTCAAGGACTTGCAATATTCTTTTTATGCTTTGATAAGCTGCATGGACTTGATTGAGCAACTATTTCCTGAAAAATACATTTTACTATATATTATATATCAAGCTTTCCAAGAAAGTAAGTTAATATCGTGCCATTTAATGAATGATCTGTGGTGTTAGAACAGTTTAACCATTGAAGATGATGAATTACAAAAGAATTATTTAAGTCATGAAATAAATTGCAGTGACAATAAAAAGTGCTCTCACCTCCAAAAAATGAAAAAAGTAAAAATTCAGTTTAAGTCTTTCAACTGTTGGCATGTGTTCAGTACTGTATGTGTATGTTATTAGATTCAATAAAAATTGCAGTACCTGCACATTACACTAACCTGATGCTATAACCCAGTTTTTGAATCTTGACCTGTTCTTGGATAAAGGGGTTCTGAAACTTCTGGATTACTCTCCATAGGATGCTGTTATATCTTTAACATGTTCAAAATATATTAATTTTGGCTCAGATCAGGAGATACTGATAGCCAATTCATCTTCTGATATTACTTCCTATACAAGATCAGCAGTGATGTTTCATGCTCTTTGCAAGATGAAATGTGGCTTCAGTACCTAACCCCAGTAGTAAGTTCTGTTCTGGATGATGTAGAAGCCCATTTTCCCAGCTTCATAATGCCCACACCACAATCTTGTATTTATGTCGCACGGTATACTTCAACAACAAATGTTCATCATGTTTCTTGCCATAGCACATTGCAAAAAGTTTCCAGACCCTTGCCTGCCTGTCAGTATATATATATACATACAAGACAATGATTCTGGATTTATCATTGGAAATAACTTGTGAGCAATCACAGAATTCTATTTTAAATATTCAAGCATTCCTGGATGTGTCAGTATTATGTAAACCAAAGTCATTCTAGATATCTTGCCACCCTTCTACAAGCTGCTTGGGTGTAAGAAAAAGAATTTACACCTGTGTTCTGCAACCCATATTTTGTCTTTGATCTTGCCCCTCATTTCATATTTATTCCTTGTATGAGAGACACTGCTAAACATTGAGTTGTTTATTAGTTATTGAAACAACAGATATCCGAGTTGAGCCATTACTTACTGCTAAGATTGTTTATAATCATGCACACTCGCATAAACTAAAATTTGAAAACTGGCTCATGTTTATATTACTAGCTTACTGAGTTTAACATAATATGGTGGGTGCATAGTGAAAATAATAAAGCATTGATACTCCCCACAGACAACTATTTATTAGAACTGATTTAAATTGGACAGTGTGTGTGTGCATATATATTTATAAAAATAATACACAACTTCATGATGTTGATATATTCTTTATTAAAAATCTTTGGAAACAATATTGAGTATATTAAAGTATTTACAGATCATTAGGTAAAGGCACTGATAAACACTGCAGCAAATAAACTTGATGTTAGCATGGAGCAATAACAGTATGAATAAGCAATTTGTTAGCACCATAGAATTATCACTATTTGTACAATTACAAATTGTGTGTGTGTGTCTGTCTGTCTGTCTAAGTTTCAAACAACTGAAATAAGTTGTATAGATTCACTAAATTAAAGTTTTGTATAAAACCATATTTTAAACTTCATGTATCAACTCTTTCAACATTAGGTTCTACATTGATAAACTGCTGTAAAACATGGAAAAGCTCGTTTTAACATAAAATATTACCTTCCCCATATATTTTTTTATATAATCCAGTTTTTAAATAATGGTTTTAAACATTAAACAAATTTGATTGGAGTTGTAAAACAGTAAAGTAGTGAACATGGTTCCCTTGGAATATTCAGAACTAGAACTGTGCACAAAACAAGAACAGTAAAAACCACAGAATTACTAGTAACTAAATACACACTGCTTATATTAATTAGAACTGCTAGTTACAAAATTTACTATAACAACACCATGATTCACCATGACAATTTTCTGAAAGCTCAAGAAACATAAATGTAACATTAACCATTTCAAGAGACATTTTTGTGAAACAGAAGAAAAAAAAAGAAGACAGAAAACTATCATGTGATGATAAATGGAAACTTCAGTGTAGCAGCTCTAAAAGTCTACAGCAGAAGTTGAGTGCAAATAAGTTACAATTTTGCAACTTTCAACCTACTGCATTGAAATGACAAGGTAAACTGTGCAAACAAAAGCATGAAACTAGCATCAGCTACACACAAATAAAAAATTATTTAAAATGTGAATGATTAAACACTTAAATATTCTCTAATCAACATAGTTACTTTACACAACTCTCAAGTTTTCAGTAGGTACTTCAACATTCTTAAATTTATAATCGCCTATTAGCGAGTTGGTGAAAAGAAGTACAAGAAAAATATTTGATATACAAAACTTGTATTAAATAAAATGAATTCTGTACCACTACTGTACTTAATGTAGCAAAAATGTTAAACCATTTTATATACTCTAGAAATTTATACCAATCTTTAAGTACCCAGAACAGCTTTAAGGGTTAAATATCATATATACTAGTGGGAATGTTGTAGGTGGCAGCATCAATTGATGATAGCCATCATTTTGGAGTTAAAGAACATGCATATCTAACTAAAATATGCAATTTTGCACACATCATTTATCATTAAAAAGCAAAGCCTTGATTTAGTGCTTAATAAATAAATATGCAAAATATAATTTCATCTTGTGGCTACAGTTATCATAAAGCTACCAATTTACTAGTCCAAATTTGTCTTCATTTTGGTACAGGATATGGTTTATTCTGGAATCAGAACACCAACATCCCTGGTAGCAATGTACATGAAGAGGCTATACATGGTAAATTTATGTTATACATCTATATAAATCAAAACTTTTCTCCCATTAATAAATTTATGAAAATCAAATACAATGCATGTCATATGAAATATTGTAAGTATTATTGTGTGTTAGGGCCTTTTAAATAACACCTTAGCAAGAGCACTGGAGTACAACATTGAGTAGTAACATGATACTATATTACAAAAAGTTGATCACGACCGACTTTAATGGCCAAGAGTTTCTAATAAGTAGAAGGTATAAAAGTATTTCAATTACATGAATATCCTGCTTGTTACAAGACAGGTTCACTACTCGAGATCATTAGATTGAAAATAATGCACATCTCATAAATGACTGACAACAATAGCTTTTGAACCAAGGCTTTGTGTATTGTAACCCAGCTTATATGAAAAACTCTAGTGTTGAAAGAAACCATTCTCACTCGAAACTTGTATGGGCTCCTCCCATCTAGTCCAAATTCTGTTTGCAAGCATGTATATAAGGGGCTTACCATGGTAAACAGATAAAGCTTTATATAACAGGTTGAACAATTCCTAAGATTTTTATAATTTTATTTAATGAGGGATGTTTAGAGTTCGCACTTTTTGTGGATACAGCTTACAACAAAGCTGAATGTGCCTCTGAATCCTGAAATTTAACCAAAGTGCTTTGAAATAGTAATTATTTTTAATCACTAATCTTTCACTTCCTGACACACAAAATTTAACATGCATATATTTTTCTGCATATGCAAAAACCATACGAAACTTTCAAAATCCAGTAACAAGTAGGTGTCCCAACATACAAATGATATACAGACACCTAATGAACATTTTTGAAAGCTAAGTCTATTAATGAGGGTTGGAAAATATTTTATTTTAGAAGAATCAATTCAGTAGAACTCTCCAAAATTCACTAGGTAGTCACCAAATCATTTTTATTTCTATATATTCAATAAAATCTTGTGAAAGTTTCCTTCCTGTTTATTAGTTATCAAGCCAGTTATAAATTACAAAGTAAAACTTTTCAGTTCAAAATACCCATATATTTAAAGGAAGAGTTGTATATGTGTAAATCTGAGGTTGTTCCAAATATCTAATTAAACTTTTAAAAGAATTTTCAACTGTACAACCTAAAAATAAGAAAGAAAATCTTGGAATTATATTAGACTTCAATATCTATATATTTATGAAAGCTTATTCTCATTCATTGAGGTCCATCAAATTTGAAGTTTAATGTATCATATACAGTATATCAGGCTAAAGAAAATTTAGATTTAACCTGAACTGCAAATTATGCAGTCAAGCAGTAATTTCTACATTCTGATCAAAAAGATGTCTTGAAATTTAGTCTGATGCACTTTATATTTGTAACAGCTTCAATTTAAAAAGTTATAGTAAGACTACTAATAACTTTAATAGTGCATTTTACTCTATAACCAAGCTCACTAAGTTGCCTAACTTTAACAGATTTATGTAATTAAGTAGTCTTTTACAACAATGTTTCTTTTTGAAAACTAGTTGGTTGACTAAGAACAAAATATTAAATATAATCATCAATCTTACCACACTATCTCACACTTCTTATGTTATATGTTTTACAGACTCAGATGTATTTTCTGTAAATGTCAATATATTAATCAATTTTTAAGATATTTATACTATAACTACCTTCTTTTGTGTGATGTGTACCATCTTTATTAGATCTTTAAAACAAATATAATTTTGACTATCAATAAGCAATATTTTTATTAGGTGTTATTAGACTATATACTGTAATTTTGCAAAGAATTTTTATCAGTATTTTACATCATTGATATTTGTAACATTTTCCAACTGAAAATACATTTCTACATACATTTTTTACAATTCAGTGCCACCCTCTATATGCAAACATTTTGGCTTACCACTAACTTTGAGACTAATAACTAAAATGGTGTTTTCAGCAGTATTTCCATACTGTTGTATGTGAATGAACATGCAGTAATCTTCCACCAATTGTAGGTCAATTCTATTCCAAAACTACATGGAATCAGCAATTTGTCATCCAATCTGCAGCAGGAAGTTGGTCCCACCATCTACACCTTAAGCCCAGTGAAGTAGAACAGAAAAATAACATACACTCTACAACTTGAGTGAGAGACCACGTTGGCTGTTTCTGCACCAAACCATCCATAAACCTGACATCCAAGCAACAGTAGGGGTTAACAGCACCATATCAACAGAGACACTACTGTACTCTATACTGAGTGGAACTGGTTACAGTCATGAGAAATCATCCATGGTTTACCACCATAAGAACTAGTAAATATTTCTATGCTTCACTAGAAATGGAATGAAATTGCACTGGAAAACTCAAAAAAATGTATACTTGTTAGACAGTGCAGTGGGGAACCAAGAAAATCCTCTTTTTAAAAGTAGGTTTTAAACTAGGCATAAAGGATGGGCAGCAGTTACCTCTGACTGTTGCACTCAAGACAGTTTACTAGAGAATAAAATGTGCATTGGGCCTTGTTTAAGAATATTAGCACAACAAGGATACCACCTCTTGCATCTTGTGGAACATATCTCATAATTGAATGCTATATCAGGCTTTGATGGCCCACTGTGCAGATTTTTGGATAAGAATACCCTAGCAGACACCACTTGTCACTGAGTGGGATTCAATGAAGCATGAGAGGGAAGAGAAAAAAACTTACCCCACCAGAATGGTCACCAGAAGCAATCCATATCACGACAAAGAAGGAATGACCAGCTGATGGAGACAGTGTGTGAAAGATTGTCCACATACCAACCTGATCAATCTCCTCTAATAGGCAATGATGGAAGTGAGCAAAGAGTGTGTAAGGTAACAGAACTGATGTGAAAACACCTGGCAATGGAAGTATCAATGGTCATTCCCATCCAAAGAAGAATATGATAGATGAGTTGATGAATCCATCCAATAAGGGTAATGGGAGAAAGACTGCATGTGAAAGATTGATTCCAAGAAATGGAAGCACTGCAAATCAAATAATTAACCAAGTGGACAGGAAAAAATAGGCAATCAGGATCAGAGTGAGAAAAGAAATGGGAAAGATACAGGAGTAAATGCAATGTTACCCTTAAGGTTAAATGGCATGTATGTTAGAATGTCAACAACCATGTGCAAAAAGGAGGAAGTAATGGGTTTTAAGGGAGAGATAGTAAAAGGAACAGAAGGCAAAAGTTCAGATGGAGGAAATGTAATAGTGTGGAGGAAACATTCAGAATGCAGCAGGGAAGGACAGAAGAAACAATATAAAAGTGGTGAAAGGGATGTAACTGCACAGTGAGAACCAGTGAGGAAAATTTAATGGTAGCTGGCAACCCTGAAGATATGAGAGCTGCTCAGTAATCTGCATCAAAAGCTGACAGTAAATACTGGTCGAAAAGCCATGTGATGAGATCAGAGTAATGGGGAATAGAAAAGAGAAAGAATGATGGAATGACTAAATGTGCAAAATACATCATTTCCTCTAATAATCAAAAGGGAAGATAAAAGAACTAACTAAGAAAGAAAAAAGGCAACACAAAACAAGTGTCCAGGATATAATGCAAGGGACTGGACAAATCCCACATGTAATGTTGTAGTGATGGTATGGCTGAATGGAAGAGGCAAAGATGAAACTTCAAAAAAACAGGATACAGGAAGAGGATGGGAGGACCATAGGAGGCTCAAAAGATGAAACCATGATTGAGCTGGCCAATAGAGCGCCACAAGAAGAACTTGATAAAGTGTATTCCAAATGAAGGAGAGAGAGGGGAAACAAATAGGGAGTAAGCACAGAGACAAATGCTAGACCAGCCCTGACTGCCAGAACCAAAGGATGCAGAAGAATATTCCTACCAAGGGAAAGCTTGACACAGTGTTCAGTTTCAAAGGAAATTATGAGAAGAGTGCCCACATGAGGAGAAAAACTCTAAAGAATTGCAGGATAGAGCTTGCACTTCATGTGGAAAACAGTGGGCCATGAAAGACAATATGCACTGAGATTTAGGGCTTCCAGAACATAATCTGCCACCAATCACACTTTTAGAAAATGGGTTCAGAAGAGGAAAATTCAGGTGTGGAAACAAAGTAAAATGAAGTATCCTTGGGCAATGGATACGAGAAACAACATTTGTCTATATGGATCATAACTGAACAGCTTTAAGAAAATGATTCAAAACTAACAAACCACCAAGAGTTTCAAGAAACTGATATGAATGGTTGATTCATCAGGGGACTATCAGCTCAAAATTGCGAGGGTTTAGATAAGTGCCCCACCCCATTAGAGAAGTTTCTAGAAAATGATAAAGATCTGGAAAAACATCATCTTCCACAGTATTGGTTCTGCTGAACTACCAGGTGAAATCAATATGCAGAGGAGGATGAAGATGAAAAAGGGAGGACAAGAATTTATGAGAGAGATTCCATTGAGCAAGCAGTCTACTACAAATGGCATATGTGAACATATACAAGGAAATAATGCATTTCATGGAAGCCCAAGTCTCCTAAGGAAAGTGAAATTCCCACATGGAGAGAGAACATGATAAAGAAGTGGAAACCAATTATGCTATATTCTTCCAAAAAGAGTGTAAAAGACAAGACCCTTCTGAAATGTGAAGCATTTAAGGCACTTCATAAGAATTGCAAATACAAATAAATATAATTTTTCTTAAATCTTCCTGTATGAAAATATTAAAGCTCAAGCAAAGAAAACGTGTGCATGCTAGTAACTGTACAAATGAAGTTTATAAAGACAGTCATCCAATTAAAGAAATGAAAACATTAAAGTAAATACATAATTTGACTGAGATGCATTCCAAGCTGCAATATAAGTAGAAGAAACCAATGGTATGTCTTATCTTCATTAACCCTTTCACAACAGAAGTGATTTTAAATGCTTTTCTGCACAAGTCAGTGTTAAAATAAAATTTCATTACACACCTTTAATGTCAAAGTATGTAAATGAATTTAATATTATAATGTGTTTTATGATTCAAAGTTTTATTTTACCCAAGTTTTATGTCCTTTATTACAAAACAAACTTTTTTAAGAAACTACCTAAAACTTCACATATTGCCACGTGACCAACAACCTAAGAAAAATCTCTACTTTGGCCCTCTGTATCATCAATAATAAAACTGCAATAGAGTACAGGTATGTATAGCCTCTAAGATGCTTACATAATCTTTTAACTCATTCCTTTTAAAGCGCTCTGAATGAATACAGTTACAGCAAGTAATAATTTGTTTCAACCCCCAAAGCTTGCAAAATAAACTGCATGAAATATGTTTGATCTTTATCTTTTCCATGTAGATATTACATACATATGTGGACACTAAAATGATACAGAGCTCATTTCACAACATAAACTAACAGTTATTTTGAAATTGGTGCCAAGTCATCATCATAGAGTACAATACACAAAATTGATAATGGTGTTGCTGACTGATTGATCAACTATAGTATTTATGATTGTTTCTTATCAAAATATGTTGTAGTTAAGAGATACAGTTTAAATTGTATTTAGATTTTATGTTTTAGTGAATTATGTACAATTATGTTTTAAATGTTTAAACATTTTTTTTTTAATATACATCATACTTCATGCTATTCTTAAGGCTTATGATATCATGTGCTGAACAAAAATTGCCAAAGGGTTAAGTATGTATCCCAAAGAAATTGTAATATGTCTTGAAGGCACCATTGACTCGTGTTGAAATGATTAATAAGTTGCAAAGGACAATAATGGAAAATAAAACACTACATATTAACTATGTGAAAAGGGGGTGAAAGATGAAATTATTAACTTAAAGATATTGGACAAAAAATATTAAAAGGTACATTTACTTTCTATTTCCTAATTTTAGTTATTTCATTGTATTGTAAACTGATGATAATAGCAAGTTAGTAATATGGCAAAGAAAATGAAAAATAAAATATAAAAATTTACCTTAAAATCTTTTGATATTTATTTAGGAAGTTCTTTAAATTATACAAATGAAATATCAAAAATACAAGAGGAAAAGTATTTTTATATTTGAAATGAAAGTCACTTTGCACTCAATTTGTTAATAGTTTGAATGCAAATAAGTACAACAGAAAAATTAGGTATTTTTATTAAAAATAATTATAAAACCATTGTTTTTTGTGTACAAGATACTTATCTTCTCAAAAAATGGTAAGATTTTGTTGAAGATCATATTAAGAAATCTCAGAGTTACTGCCCATATTGTCAGAGATGTTAAATTTGCAACTCAATTTCGACAAATTGCATAAGTCTGTCACAAAAAGGTTAAAGAGACAGGAGCATAGCCGAGACAAAAGATATAAATGTTTATATTATCAGCATTAACACTAGATGAAGTGAACTGTATAAACAAAATGAACAGCAGAACACCTTAGTTGGAAGAAAAACTTGGAGAAATACATGTGAACAGGAACCTTTTTAAAACCACTTTCTGCACAAGTGACCGAGTTACATTGAAAATTTAATTAAATAAATTTAACATCAATTTTTTTCATTGTAGGTCACTGCATGGTTTTAATTCTTTTGTTTGAAAAAAAACCTTTAAAAATATTTAACTTCAGTTTTTTGTAAAGATCTATGAAAAATCCAAACTTTCTTAAATCAGGTAAAACAATCACTTAGTTGTTTGTCCAGACAGTTTACTTGCCCTATTCACACATGTACATCAAAATTCTTTGGCTGAATGCAGTAGAAACAAATAATAAATGTTTCTAACCCCTGATGAGTGCCATGCTCTCCTTCTGTACATATCCCTGAGCATTAAAAGCCAACATGTACTTACTAGTCACACATATTTATAGTCATTAGAAAGAGTTCATTTTATAATATATTCCAACAGTGGTTATTTTGAAATTGGTGCCAAGTTGTTGTTGTTGTCATTAGGTAGATCTAACTACTTGTAGTATTATTAGCTCCTTGATCCACGATAACACTTTGGTTGTTATATTTATATAAGTTATATTTAGGAGTTACATTTATACTTTAGTTAACTGCACATTGTGTTTTACAGTTCATATTTGAAAGTTTAATAATTTTTATAAAATAATGTCAGCTTATCTTTGCTCTACAAGGCTTATATTATCATGTGAGTAAAAACAGATTTTGCCAGAAGCTAAACTACCTTTGCCTTTCATACTGTTCTATCACCAGCAGGGACCTGTTCACATGGGTTGACATATTATAAACAAGAGCAAGAAATGGAAAATGAAAATAAAACATTAATATTAAATTATATGCATGACCCAAAGAATATATTTTAAGACTATTCTGTAAAGGGAAACACATATTTCTATTTCTTAATTTTATACATTTCATTGCATTGTACATTGATGATAATATCTAGAATTTGTAATACAGTAGAGAAAATGTAAAATAAAATATAAATAATTATCTTAACAAACTTTTGATATTCATTAGAAAGTTCTAGAGATTATGCAAATAAAATGAGCTGTAAGATAATAAATGGTATTTTTATACTCAAAATGTAAATCACATCAAATGCAAGTACTACATTGAACACCAAATTTTCAATAGAAAGAATATATAAAATAAATTTAAATATTTTATTTTTCTGAAACCAGATACTTTAAAGAAAGTTCTTGTCAAGTTTCAAACAGTTTCATCCACTAGTTTCATTTTTTGAAAAAAGGTTTGTGAGAGTTATGTAACCACCTAGAAATGTTCATGTATTGTTTTGATAGGGTTAACAGCTTATGACCATCATCAATTACAACTTAGTTTTGGTTTGACAAATCAGCAAAATTATCCCCAATAGACTGAGGACCTACTTGTAAACTAAGCATGTAGCAATAATTAAAAAAAACTGTAAAAACATGTCTAAAACATTATATTTTCAGTTCAAAACTCAGTTTTCCGCTGCTTATCCAAAATCCTGCAAAGACCTTACCTTCTAAATTTCTAACTAAATTACCAGACTTGCTGATTGAATATGGAAAGTATTCACTGTACAAACTCTTTGTAAGTAACTACTGCTACCCCTTCTAGTATAAGAACACAAATAGTAAATGGCATATAATGAGTGCAAACAAGATGTTAAAAGAAAGCTCACTTGTAGATTTAATATTATTTTTCAAAGAAGCAACATCATTTTTAAAAAATATTTTGGTCAAATTGTCTAAAATGCTTCTAAGTATATTTCGCACAATAACTGATAATCTGTTTGCTGGAGTATTCAATAAGTCTTATTGAGGGTATAATCAACAGACAGTTGCTTGCTCAGAATGAAGAATTTGAAGCTTTCGGTGTAGAAGTTTCCTAAAATAATTTTGTACCATACATTTAAATTAGCATATGAACATTTTCTTTTAAAGCTTGTATGTTAGTTGTATCTTAGTCTCAGAGTTAATTCTTTTGTTCTAACTGTATACTGCCTGGGGTTGGTGGTAACAGGAGGCTGGTAGGCTAGCCATTTTGTGTTTAATTTTAACACCAGTCACAGATGAGAAATGAAAAACTCGTCTATAGAAACCTTTACTAACCAATCAAGACAGGCCATCTCCAAAAGAAGTAAGAGCAGGGCTCAAGGAGGCCTGTTAGGAAGGAACTAAAGAAGCCATTCATTCAGGTAATGGTGTACCATACATTTAAATTAGCATATGAACATTTTCTTTTAAAGCTTGTATGTTAGTTGTATCTTAGTCTCAGAGTTAATTCTTTTGTTCTAACTGTATACTGCCTAGGGTTGGTGGTAACAGGAGGCTGGTAGGCTAGCCATTTTGTGTTTAATTTTAACACCAGTCACAGATGAGAAATGAAAAACTCATCTATAGAAACCTTTACTAACCAATCAAGACAGGCCATCTCCAAAAGAAGTAAGAGCAGGGCTCAAGGAGGCCTGTTAGGAAGGAACTAAAGAAGCCATTCATTCAGGTAATGGTGGGATCATATTCTGAAGCCATAAATGTGATAAGCAAAAGCAAACAATACTCAACAACAACAAAAAAAGGGATGACACAAGACCAAAGGAGAGACCATAGAACTAATAAACCTGACCTTAATGAATCAACTGAAGGTAAAGCTTGGATGTAGATGAAATGGAAATGTGAAAGTAAGCATCTGAGGTGTCCACTTTGGTCATCCAGAATCCTGGAGCAAATTACCACAGTAGGGTGAGAAAGGTCTGGATGATAACTCAAAGTAAGTTAAGAAACCAACTGAGATGTGAAATGTAAAAGCCAATTGCAAGTTATTCTGGTAATGATAAATGGACAGGTATAAAATCCTAGAGAAAGATAAGAAACTGTTCAATAGTATCATTGGCTAACAAGTTTAATACTGCTTCTCAAAGATACTGGGAAGAAACTGAATTTCTCATAAGAGAGAAAGTAACAGGAAGTAGAGTGGAAAAAATGAAGATCAAGACCCTCTGATAACCTGCAACACCAAATGGACTTCAGATGAACTTTCCAAGACTTGCAAATTGAGCTAAATAATCACTGCAGAGACTTGTAGTGCAGAAGTCTACAAACAGCATAAGGACAAAGAAAAACAGGAAACAGAAATGAATAAAGAAATACCTGATAGAAATGAAAAAGAAGTGAGAATAAGGAAGAATGTTGGTCTACAGCCTCAACTTCAGAGAATCAGCTATGCCATAAAAAACACACTGGTGAAGGAAAATTGCCAGATGAAGTAATGAGATAAGAAGGAAGCAAATGCACTTCAATAAAAAAGGCATTCCACCCCAACAATTCCAGCAACTACATACAATCTGATAAGGATGAGGAAGATAAACATGCCAGAGTAAAAAAAGATAAGTGAATTAGTATATACCAGAAACTACCACAAGAGAATGGTAGAATTGCTTCTGAAAGAAGGTGAATGGAGGAAAGAGAGTGTAAAAGAGTAGTGGGTAAGAGATTAAGGCATGAAAAGTGAGCCTGAAAAAGTCAAACAGAAGACAGATGATCTGATCCCCAAGTCTTAAGAAAAGACTACAGAGTTTGGAAGTCCAAGAAAGGGAATACAACATGATATTAGGTCCAGGCATACGTAGCAACAAGGTAAGAAGGACAATGTAGGCATGCATTAGAATGAAGTTGATATAAAAATTATCCAATATGGACTGAAATATCTGGAGAGGAGGGAAGACAAACTTGAAAGTTAGAAGCAGGGAACAAATTAAGAATCATACAAGTCAGAAGAGGTAATGTAACAAACCTGAATGAAATCAGCATGAGTAGAATATTTGGTAAAGGTAGGTGGTATAAAAAACTGGAAAAATCCCATTTGTCTTGAGCAGGATACATTGGATGAGGTATATCAGGTTCAGGTTACATGAAAGATTCTATTTCTCATTGCACAACAGTCATCAATTCCTGAACAAACAAAGACAAACTCATTGTCAATTGAGTTATTTGTATAGCATGAACAAGTTCTTGTTCCACACCAGACAGTGTAGAAATTACTTTCACCTGTGCAATAATAGGTAAAAAAAAAGTCTGTTAGTGCAGAAATGTTCAAAAATGAAATTTAAAAATGAAAAAACAGTTAAGTGTTTTTACAGATACTTTCACAAAAAATATAAAAAAAACAAAATTTCAAAAGTTTAAGAGTGGAAAAATAAAAAAAAACATCTGTATAATTGAGTACCAAATCAAGAACTGATGTTGAACACTCAGTATATATAATAACAGAAGAAGCCAAGTATTCTATGACAGTGTATAGCATTCCTGCTGATAGACAGTTGTCACATACTTATTTGCATACAACAGTACACCAATATCACATCATCAGCTGTGTGCAAATATGATTTTAGATGGGAGTCTCAAGGCTCATGGTGAGCAAAAAAGTTCACATATAGAGAGCAACAACAAACTGAAACAACTATATGAGAGATGAAATTACATATCATATTGGAATTTTTGTATGTGATATAGCTTATTCACCATGGACTTAATTATGGTATTACAAATAATAAAGATAGAATCTCTCCACACAATTTATGAAACCATATAACCCTAATATGGAATTCCATACAATAAAACCACAGCAGACTGGCATATAATGTTCAACTGCACACTTGGATAAGAGTAAACATAACAATCAAGAGTGTGCTCATTTATCAATTAAACAAAACTTTCAAGAAGCACGTTTTCATGATATGCTATCCTTCCCTTGTTTCCAATCTTATTTTTAAAACCACAATGTAAAGACATTTTTAGCAATCTTTCATTTGTCACCATGTCACTTAATGTATCCACATTATTCTAATGAAATGTCAACTATAATAAAGACTAAATAAAAACAAATACATAGTTTTACAAAATCATATACAATTCAAATATATGGTTTATTTTTAAATCACCTAGTTAGAATTTTTATTAATACTATGCATATACCTGTTTGGCTCTTACTCCAGTTGTGTAACATTAAACAATTTCCTAACAGGCACAATACACACTTACATTACTTAAAAATTGGTGTCTAATGGTATAATTTGTTTTAATATACCCACATGGCAAATAATGATTTTTTACTCTCAGCTACATTCTTTTAAACAAGCGTTAGAATGGCAAGTGACTGAAAAATCTGTACAATTTAAAATACTAAAGGCTAAATGACTTCTCTATTCTTTCTCTTTTTACCACCTTCTACTTAAGTAGGATACAATTATTAACCTACAAATAAGGGGCATTTTCCCTAAACGTTTGTTGATAAGCAGAAGCTACACACTGGAATATTTGTACTGTGTCAATCACAAGTATATAAACCTGACTTTTGGCATTGCATTAATCCCTCAGACCTACTCCTGAGCCACCAAGGAAGTTCCCTAAATGGAAATGACAGTAATTTTACTTTAAACAACAAAAATTACTCCAGGACCTTTTACAGATATTGGCAATCCACCAATAATTAGTGCACTCTTGTGCCAAAGACAAAAGTGACATGGAAAAAATAATTCTTTTTAAGAGCTTTTTTATACTAGGTAAGTTAATAAGACTGGTCTGTATGATATTTTTTTTCTGTGAATCTCTTTTTAGATTTTTAGCAGAGAAAAGAACTATTTGAGAAATTACCAGTCTCAGAGAATTTGAAACTAATGTAAAAATAGACTGTTTTTCACTCACACAAATGCAAGAAACTATAGGTAACATAAAAACTGTCTCATTTATATACACAGTCTACAAAAATCACTGCTTGTCCTGGTTAAATACTAAGGCAGTTAGTTAGGAATCATTATTTAGGACAATATTTAAATGAATAAAATGTATTTTCATCAATGCATTACATAAACAGCTTTTTTGATTACAACAGATGTTTTTTTAAATACCACAACACTCAAACATGTACCACTCTGCAATAAGTAAAAGTTACTTATTTGATACTTAAAATGTTGATTTTTTAATGGAAACACAATATAACAAAAGTAATTCAAAATGCAGACAGAAAATACTTCAGAAATTTTTACTTTTTTGGAAAGTGTCCAAAAGTTAAATTATTTTTAGTAGCAAAAAAAAGTCAAAGTTTATACAATATTTCCAATTTTCTTAATATAAAAGCCAGGGCTGAAACATTTGTATTTCTCATAAGTCAAGATTCTTTAAAGAGCTAAAATAAAGAATAATAAAAATGATTATATTAAAATTGTCTTAATCATTAGACTTGTGTAAAAACTTAACCAAAAAAAGCTTCAAATTCATATTAAGCTATTTCTTTATTACAACAGAACTGAAAATTTCAAAATATAAAATTTATGCATAAAACGATAAACAGGGATACATTTTGCCAACAAATACAAGATTAATTTAATTCAAGGGGGCTATATTCCTTGTTTAGGTATATAAAATAATAACATTCACAAAAACAATGTATTCAGCTTTCTTTTCATATTTTTTTTAGAGTTCCACAAAGCATATAACAGTATTATCTTTAAACAGTTGAAACATGCAAGAAATTTCAATAGTCATATTTTTTCTTCTCTATTGGCAAGTTAAATGTTTTAAAACATTTGTTTCCTTGAATTTAAGAATACATCAGAGTCATTTTAAAAATAAATGAAAAATGTCAGTGGACAATTGGATAAAAATATTGTACATGTTTTTATCAGATATAGGTATCTCTTTTCTAATTAAATTTTCACTCGATAAAATTAAGCATGTCTAGATACAACAAAAAATATGAGTTTTTAAGGTGATTATGTTCTGAAAAGAAAATATATTAATAACTTGCTAAAGTGAAAGTAAATCAGTTGTATGAAACTCATGAATATGAAGGATATGTACAATTTGAACATTTAAAGACATGAGTGACATGTCTGGAAAATCAGTGATTAAAAACAACTGATAATCTTAAGATCTAGTCATATTTTGCAATGTTGCTAAAGCTTTCAGACAATGTTATCATTAAATAATGGTGATACTGCACCTAAATAAATGAATACAACATAACAATAAAGGCTTTCTTCTGAAAAATTACGTGTAAATAAACCTTAAGTTTTTCTCATTATGAGACTAAATGATTTCATGGAATAACAATTAAACTAGTCAAAGACAACAATGCCTTTTGAAGTACTGACTATTATTATGGAATAGTTTAAAAAAAGATGTGAAGGCATTTTGCAATGTATACTTGTACAAATTTCAGCACACAGTGTGCCAAACTTCAAAACAATTCCTCTTCCTACAAAGATGTACCTTGCATAATTTACAACCAAAGTAGCTTTCGTGCGGTCGACCTCGTTTTGTTAGCCGTCCTTCTCTACCACACTGTACACAGCCACCTTTTTGGTGGCAACCTTTCAAGAAAATGTTTAGTGGTTTCCCGAGACAGGTCCAGAGGTCTTGTAGGTTCATTAAAATTCAATTCATCTAAGGTTTTGTAATAATTTTCCAAAAATGGTGGGGATTCTGCTGGAGATGGTGGATCACTAAGCCTGTCTTTTTCCTTATTAGTAAGAGCCAAGGGTTGCAGCATGGAGTAACTGTTGTCAGCATCATTGGAACTAGCTTCTTCCATGTGCCAACTTCCATTCTCTATGATGGTAGGAGTGAAGCTTTTGTGTGTGGCTCCTTTTATTTGCTTTGGCATGAGAGAATCCTGGCAATTTACTTCTAGGTTCACAGATGACTTTGTCTTTGGTAAAGACTTACAAAGTAGAATCGATATTACATTTATGGTAAGTAATAAAAGCACTATTTTATTTTTTTTTTTCATTAAACAGTGTATTTTCAGATAAATAAATATTACAATTTTTAATATAAAACTATTAAACTAATAAAAGATATATTTTTAAAAACTTTTACTCCATGACAAATAACACAGAAAATGTACATATTATAAACATCTTACAATTTTTCTAGAGCATCAATAAAGTCAGGACAAGAACTTTCAAATATGTTCAAAATGTTGTGTGCAAAGGAAAATATGTAGTTGTTTTCTTCTGTGAGCTTGTCTGTACATGATTAAACCCGTTGCAGCACCATAACAACAGTGCTCAGCACCAAGGTAAGAATCATAATGTGTGCCTCTTGTAGGAAAGAGGTTTGAACTCAATTTTAACACAAAATTTCAATAATTAAATATAATACATAGAAGTACTTATCTATACTATATCCTTGAGCTATGTTACTTATTTGTATGAAGAATTAAACCTTGTTTATAACCCTTTTCCCCCTTACTGTCCACTATTTGAAGTCATCATGTTTTAACTACTCCAGACAAATCACTATGTGAAATCTACATACCAAAAAATAAATCAATGTAGCATCTGTTATGATCAAGTGGTCTAAGGGCCCAGTTGGAGAACACTTTCCTACACAATATGCTGGCATTAATTCCTTGTGCAAAATTTCAGCTCTTATTTTACATCTGACAAATCAGATAATCTGAATAGCACTGCAAGAGGATCAGAGTATTACATATGCATGCTAATGAATGTAAATGCTACTGCCAAACATTACCATTAGAGGTAGGCATGCTTCATAAAAGTACCAAATTATATAAGAGTCAGAGGTACATGACACTGTGGTTTACCAGAAAGCTCCCATACTAACAATCAGAGAATTGATCAAAACACTCAGAAAGATAAGAAAGCATGAAGTGATTAAGTTGAAGAAGGAATGTTAAGATCCTCGTAAAAAAAACAAACAAACCTGGGCTCAATGCAGTTTCAAGTGGTAATGCACAAGTTAATAAATAACATAGTTTCAGTGTACAAAGCAATAGAAACAATGAGAAAGAGATGAATGAAAATATGTGCAGTACACAACTTCATTATCCACAAGTGAAAAATAACTGTAAGGGGAGTGGATGGAGATGCACGTGAAGTCATTTACATTCTCACATTGAAAATATTTAGTTATGTAAATTATATGAAATTTTACACAAATTGTCTAAAATGTTTTGTGTCTACATGAATAAATTCATATAATTTCACTTGTACTTTTATAATTTTTATGTTGTAAAATTGCACAAATTTTTTATGTAAAATACTATTATGAAAAACTACATAAAAATACTTCCTTTTAAATTAGGCTAATTTATTTAATTAACAACCAGACAGTTCCACTTTATAAAGTCAATACTTTAACTTGTTTTATAGTCATCAAAATATTTCATCTTCTACTTTGTCAGCTGAAGTAGTTGACTTCCCAACATGTGAATCATGGAAATACAACACTCCTGACACAAATATACCAGCGTAAAATTACGTCACCTTTGTAAGTTGTCATAAAGTAATATTTTGTTAACAGTACTTTCAGCTGAGATTTTTTACATTTTATTTTTAATAAATATGAAGATCTTTTCTTTGCGAGTTGGATGGTACTACAGGTGTTAGTTCAACCAATAAATTCATAGTGAAATAAACAGAAGACAGAGAAGTTAAATATTAACATCTATTTAGGAGAAAATTATAAACTTAAGAGCCAGTAAAAAAAACAATAAATAAATCTTAATGTTTAGTGACCCAGACATAAATGAAAGATCCAACATTTTATGATAAGCATTACATAATGCTAAAATGCCAGTTTTACAATGTTTTTAACTAAAAACTGTTGAGAATATATTAATTATATCTTTAAATTAACTGTTGACAGAATGGCATGAAAATACATCAATTCTGGAATGGGATAAACCAAGTAGAGGTGAAAGAGATTCAAAGTCAGATCTGTGCAAATTAAAGTCTAAAAGAGATGACAATGAAATTTGAAATGAGGGTTCACCACTTACATTAGTCTCTTTCAATAAAAGTGACTGCATTTCCTGGTAACTTAATTTTTTTTGTGACCTTGTAAATACATCTTTTATGTGTACAGTGTGTTTACTGAGTAAGACTGCAATGTGTAACACAACATTCTATGTCATATTAAGTAACAATACCAGTATTATGACTTATACAGTATTATACCAGTAAATTCAGTTTTATGTTATGTTGATACATAGCTCAAAGTGTTAACCAGTGTTACTTGACATTAAGTGTATTACAATATTAAGTTTAAGAACTGTAGAATGACAATTAATTCCAAAGTCAAATTATGAAAAACAATACTTACAAGAGACTGTTCAGTCCTGACAACTTCTGTAAAAATATCTAAAAGTGGTCGAGATGCAAGAAGACCAGCTACTGAAGGATCATTGAACTTTACTCCAAAAACTGTTTCCAAACAGTGCATGGCTACTATAAGATCATAAAAAATTAAATATTTTTAATATAAAACTTTATCTATATGCATTTTATGTATACATAGTATATATTAATACTTTAAAACTTAAAATTTAGACACTTTTACATATAAACTGATTCTTCACTTCATGTTATAGCTTTTCAAAGTTTGTGGGCTAGAAATTAATGGTGTTATTTTACTCATTATGTACTGATTTATACACAAAGTAAGCCATTTTAACAAAGTTAACTTAACAGGAAGTAAAAATCACCTACAACTACAACTTGTAATGCTGAAAGTTTTTTATTAACTCAAGAATTTTCAATAGAATTAATTACACAGGTGATGAGTAACTCCTTGGGTGTCTGAATTCCCCAGTCTCACAATTATGTTCTCCTGTCCATAATACAAGTTACGACACTGAAAATAATTTAAAAATCTGCAATATTTAAATTACAGAATGTTTTTATTTTAAACAAAAAATCCTTGACTGTTAAAAACAATAGAAAACTACTAGCCCCAACCTACCTAGGATAATATAATTTCATATACAAAAGAAATGTCTAGAATTTTCATTCTATAAAATTCTTGACAAATGGAAAAAAAAGGGAATATTTAAATATTTGATGCCTGCTGCAATAAATATCATTTTTAGTTATCTGCAATCCTTCATTCAAAAAAACATTTTCCAACTAGTCAGCTGTCCATCACTGTACTAGTTTAAAGGAGCTTCACACGTCGATTTCAGTTTTGTATCAGAAGCAGATAAGACAACCTTGGTTTAATTTGGGTAGGGAAGCACATTATGCTAGAAAACTTGTACATGGAGAATACATCACACAGACCTACTGTACCTAGCATAGACTCACCTATACAAAATGTCAGTAAATGCCTAACTAAAAAGTTTACTTCTTTATTAGGGGCTAACCCTTTCTTTCTTAAAAATTTGAAAGACTTTGAACAGAACCAAAAATATTTGCCTAGAAAAATAAGACATTTTAGTATCCTTTGACATAAAATCTCTCTTCACTTCAATAACTGTAGAACTAAACTAACTTTGCAGTAGTCTGGGTTTTATATTTCCCAAGTTCCATAAAAATGAACCCTAATTTTTTTTACAAACCAAACTAGAACACACTAACCTTGATTACAATCATATACACCACCTTACTAACTTACCTGAATAATGAGTCAACAACACTCACATGATAACTTCTATAAACAAAACAGTGGTTTAACAATGGAATTCCATCAATCCCACAACTTAGTGACCTATCCATGTCTGTGTTTGAAGAAAAACTTTTTGGACATTCTTTCACATAAAAACCTCTAATTTGGCCATGTGATGACATGGAAGAGACAGTATACTCAACTTTAATGAACTTCTAAACAGTAGAAGACACCAAATATTACAGCTTTTACATATGAAAAAGAATCTAAAAACAGCCTACTATTTTTAGATGTTAAAGTTATAAGAAAAAGCAACAATATGATCACCAACATACGCAGGAAAAACATTGCTGTATCCACATTAAAGATCTAATCACCATCTACCACAGGAAATTTTGACATACTACATTCACTTAAATTCTACACTCCTAAATTGGAGTTCTACAATGAACTTATATGCTTAAAAAATATTGCAGTATCTAGGGGCTTCAATCCTGATTATCATAGATAGGTAGAGCTTTTATCAAACTTAAAAACTGTAAACAATTATACACTAATTTCACCTTATCCATCCTCAGTAACATAAGAAGTTTGTCTCATTTCCTTTTGTTCCTGAAACGGATGCTGAAATAACCCATTTATTTAATAACTTAAAACTGGAAGTAAGAATTGCATATAACCCATCATGTGATATAAGTGCTTTTTAACACACCTTAAGACAAGCTCTAAAGGATGAAAAAAGTATAATATTCCTTTACTGAAAATGTATTTCTGACAGGTACTTACCCCTAGTCACAAGATTAGCTATTATTGTTCAGTGCTATCCTCTATATGCAAACTTTTCTTTACATATGCCACAAGCATTCCACTCCCCTCTAATGGAATTGAAAGATTCCAACATGTCAGATTATCACGCATCACCTCTTGACCAACTAGGAGAATGACATGCTCACATGAAGCATTTCAAAGTGATAGTTTGGCAAAAGATTTCAGTACCAGAAGTGGGGGAAAATGGTGGAAAGTGTGATATGAGGTAAGTAACTATCATAAATACAGTTTCAGTATACGAAAATTATAACTTCTGATATGGTACTTACCTCTTCTCACAAGATTAGCTACAAGTACAAGATAACAACAGAAGTACTCCCCCTCCAAAAGTATCCAAAGGAAATGAGATATTCAGATCAGAAGAGGGGAACCACACCACTTCCGAGCCAGGCATATTCTTCACCTAACTTTGGAATGTGAAAAATATAACCACACTGCCATGCCAGACCGAGAGTATTCTAGTATAATAAGCAACATCATTGCCCAAGAAAGTGCAAAGGGTGACCAGAAAACCTTATCTTGAAAAACAGACCATACCAAGTCATTCAATCCAGGCATAACAGGGATGGGCAGCAATCCCTTTCTGCTTTACTCAGGCAGTCCCTGGGGAGCACAGTTTGGGATGGCATGCTTATGAAGCAAAATATCATGAAGTTGTGAAGCCACAAGCAAACTTATGGAACACCCCATTTCAATGGTAAGCATGTAAAGCCATGGAAGATAAAGCACAAGACAACATGGCTGGAAAGTGTGGATTTAAAGTTAAAGAATACCTAGCACTATTTGCCACAGAGTGGAATCCATGAGATAAAGAATTAGAGAAAGGACCCTGAAAACAAAGTACAAAAACACCAAAGGCTGAAGAACAGCTATAGGTGGTAGGCAAAGCCCTGATGAAAAGGAAACTGCAATATGATAAAAAAACAATGGGAGATGAATGTACTGGGTGTGATCCACATGCTGGATTACAGAATATCCTCCACTAAACAACAAAAATAAGAAGCAAGGGAAAAATTGAGATATCATATCTGATGGTAGGAAGAAGGTAGGGAGGAATAGGTCAATCAAACCAAAATACAGACCCAACTGGTGAGGGTAAAAAGTAAGAGAACCTGAATGGAGGAGGACTGCCAAAGGATTAAGAGTCAAGAACATATAACCTGGAAGAAAACAATACAAGGAATATAACAACAGAGTTCTGACCAGGCACTGAAGCCTATCTGGATCTGGTCAAGGGCAAAGATGGGAAATAGGAAAAATGGAGGAAGAACTTTCCACATCTATCTTAGCCTTTGATAGAAAGGAACAATCTGGATGAAGGAGAAGATAGGTAGATTGATAGAAGGTACGTGAAACATCAATGGTAAGGAAAGCCAACCCTCGACATATGCTAAGAGATGAAGGAAACATGTTTTAAGGGAAAAGTGAAACATGGCACACAAACAAGGAAAGTTGTGCAAACAAAGGAAATGGACCACATTAACATTTTAATCCACATGGGTAGGTTGCCTGCAAGAGCAACATAATTAGAAGGAACACATGAGCATGGTAAGGACAGAGGAAGTAAAAACTCTGGTATCAGAAAAAATGAAAGTTATTGTGATAAGCCACCCAAAATCCCAAAAGCAAGGAGACCAAAGACCAATGGTCAAGATCCAAGCGAGAAAGTCTGTCACAGTAGGCCAGTCAGTGAAAAATCCCCTAGTCATGGACCATGCTGAAGGCATTAACTGCCAGACCCTGGGAATGAAATACAGGCAACAACAACAACAAAAAAAAAAGGTACCTTGTTGTTGAGGCTTGTAGTAAAGGCATCCATGTGGGGAGAATGCTATCAATGTCAAAGATCTCTGAAAATGAGCAGATCTAATGCTCACTCTGAGGAATACATCTGGTCAGCACACAAAAGACACTATGCAACCAGATTGAAAGCACCCAATACATGAAATGCAACAAGGTGAATGTGATGTACGTGGGCCAAAAGAAAAGATCCAATGTCTAAAAACAGATATCTGGACTGGATGCCCCATTAGTGGATGATACGTGTTACTACTGTAGAATTGTCCGAATGTACTATCACCAGACAATTTTGGGCAAAAATAAGAAAGTGACGCAATGCCCAACATGTGGCTAGAAGTTCAATGACACTGATATAAAAAGTGCTTCCATCCACAGACTAATGGCCTGAAGCCTCCTGATGATTTATCAATGCCCCCTAACTCTGAAAGGAAGAGTCTATCAAAAGATATAAAACTGAATGTAGAGGAGGAAATGGCATGCCTGCCAACATGTGAGCTTTGTCCAACCACCAAAGCAGATAATCTCACAGGAAAAAAGGAAGGGAAATGGGAATGGAAAGAGGATCCCAAGTAAGTAATCAGCAAGAACTTAAACATCAGATGTGGGAGAAGAAACCAAAATGTGTTATAAATATTGTTCATGCAATAAAGAAGGGAAAAGTGCATAAAAATTGGGGAAAGAGATACAATGTCACGAACCTAAAGGCACAAAAGCCATAAAGTTTGCATTACACCTGCCAAACTCATCAGGTTAAAAATGGAAAGGAAAGGCAAAATCTGGGAGATAGAAAAAAGATGATCAATGCCCTCATTAGCCTGCACAAGGTCAGCCTGTTCTGGAGGAGCCTTGGTGATAGAAGAAACAGGCTGAATGGGAGCAAATTACTTTGAAAAACAACCACTTTGCAAGGAGATAAAGTCAAACATGAAGAGCACATCCAAACCCAAGCACTGCCAACCAAGAAGTGATAGGTCAGTACAATAGTGCCGAGGAAGTTACACATGCCACATGCCTTCTATTCCTAAAGGAAGGAATAGAAGGCATGTGGCATGTGTACAGAAAGATTTTGCATATACAGGACAGCACTGAATGATCATAACTAATCTTGTAGGCAGAGAAAGTACTATACCAGAAGCAAGGCATATAGAAATGTGAATGTGATAAGAAATACATTGTATAATCTCTTGAAATTAGATGAAAAGAATACCAAACCTATATGGGTAATGAATATGTCTTAATATGTCATCAATTTGAAATTGTTCACACGTTTATTTTGGAAAGATGTCCCTCTTACACCAACCAAAACATAAAATAGAATGAAATATTCTTGAAAGCATTGAAATTATGAAAATAAAAGTTTTATCTTTAAACCAAACCAATGGCCCTAGTAGTATTAACAAATTGTGGTAAAATTTATTCACATAGCACCCTCTTCCTCTGACCTTCCTTTAAGTAATAACTCTGTCACAATATTTGGTCATTACATGATAATATCCCATTGTTACATCCTGTTATCCATAGTCTCTAGATACATTTTGTTCTGTGTATAAACCTCTTTGTTTGGATTCGTATCATATCTCTTGAAATACATAGTATGTAACATGTTTTTTTCATTATTCTCACAAATCATTGTGTCTTAAGAAACAAACTTTGGATTAAGCCTCCTAATATTAATAACTCTCCTTTCATGTATATACATAACATTATTTCACTAGTAACATGAGTCAAGGTTGACAACTCTATTAAAAACATTATTTCCCTTTGTTTTCATATGGTCAAGTTTGTGTATAGACAAGTTTCAAAACACTATGTCTAGAAGATTCCTTAATGCAGCTGTATGAACAGTTTGACTTTTGAAATACCTGAATAAAACTTAACAACCCACCTCTATATTTATCCAATTCAATTTACTGTTTGTCAATATATATACACACACAGTGCTTCAGAGAAGGGTCAACCAGTGTAATTTCAAACCAAAAGTCAGCCATTTATTGTCTTTAAAAAATATTGAGAAGTTGTTTCATTGCTGTGGAAAAACAAATATGGTTCCCATTACTTTCACAGTAGCAGAGTAATTAATGGGTACATTTGAGTACTTTCTATGGCGCTATATAAGACCTATGCAGTTCACATTGTGGAGCTGCAAAAACAGGCACTTTTCTTAACTGTCAAAAGTTTCTACTGGTGCTCTTGTGAATGAACCAGTTTTGTGTAAAAATATAAAATAAAAAGTTGTAATGTCATTACTTGTGTTTATTAAGACTACATTTAATTTGCTAAATTAACCCTGCACCTAATTTTACCTTTTGAAATAATAAAATAATTCATAATTAAATTACTTTTTATCTCAAAATGTTACTGCCGCTCATGGTAAACAATTACAGAAAAAATTATCTGGAGTATTACATATATATATATATTTCTACATATAGATGTACAGGCAAGCACGTCTTCAGTAAAGTACAAATTAAACCCTTGCAATTCTCCATCTGATTAATTTTCAATTTTTCTTTTCTTGATGAAAGGAATGTACTTTTCTATCATCATTGTTGTTAGTGAAAAAAAAACTAATAAAAAAAAAATATATATATATATATAAAATATTAAATATTCATGAATCAATATCGCCTATTGTACATGTATCAATCACTGTATGCTTCCACAAGTATATCAGTGTCAATGTCCTGCAACAAATTAGCAAACAAGCACTAACAGTCTTAGTGTGTAGGAATCTATTGCCATGTTCTAAATAGTACAATGCCTCAAATGGCATCAAATACAATTTTGAGGTGCAGTCAATCAGATTCATCACTGTACATTTTTGCCATAATCAACTTCACATACAGCACCACTTAGACAAACATGCATTTACAAAATATTATAATTAAACTATTTCAGCATTCTTTTTTATGTTACTAACTGAATAAATGCCATTTGTAGTTATGGTCCTTTTTCTTTTTTTTTTTTTGTAGACATTATTGACAGTTACTCATCTGAAAAAACATGATTACTGCACAAATAATTACAAAAGTGTCACTGTTCACAGTGTATACATGTGTAAAAATACACAAATGAATTTCTACTTTCTTATTCTGCTCATGCCTCATGACTACAGACCCCTTCCCACCCATAATACTTGCAATCTTGTCTCATGGAAAAGAAACAAACATTTCTACCTGGATATTGTAATTTACCTGCATGAACATGATTATTAATCATACTGTAGTTTTTATTATATGCCCCTTTTCTGATGCAGTTTCTCTTCACATTGTGCTATTTGATGCTACTGAACTCAATGATTTGGCTATTTGACCCATGCTTCAAGCTCTGAAACACACTGGTAGACTTTGAAACTGAATCTAACCCTTAAACCTTTAAAGATAAACAAAAATATTTGTCTTACTATGTCACACAGTTTCATCTCATTAATAAATAGTTGTCTTGAGAAATAGGGTTCTATACACCATAAACAAAATAGTAGTTCAATGAATATAAAAAGTCTGACCTGTCATAAATAACACATAATGAATGACTCACATGGTTACCTTCGAGACATTCTTTGGCATCAGCAGCAAAAAGACTACTTTGAAGCTGGTCTTGTAAAAACTGAAGAATGGATACAACAAGCCTCTTTAGCTGAGACATATCCTGGAGACAAAGTAAAACATTTATGAGATTACACTGGTCATGTGTGTTGATATACAAATTATTGGTGTACATTCAAGTACTCATCATTAATGTGAATCTTTTTCTGTTCTGGTAATCTACCGTAAACTACCATAATATAGCCTTATGTACTTCATCAACCTTTAAACAGCAACCATTATCAGTCGATGCTGCTATCTACAATATTCCAGCTGTTTAAGGGTTAATGTAAATGTTATTAAATACAGAACACTTAATATACACTATTGTACACATTACTAGTCTACAAAGATTGAGTCCATTGTGTGAAAACAATATTGGAACCTTACCACACCACTACAGTTTGTCACCATATTCACTTGTGCTCTATCTGATGACTATGCATTTTCTAGTGTGGTTTCCATTAAAAAAGGTACAACTTTAAGGTTGTTACCTTTAAAGCATTCCACTCTTCTCTGAAGACTTGTCAAAATCCATCTACTGTATAAAAGCAATGGTTTACTTGAGCTTGTCTTAACATTCCACTTGTACAGAAATCCATATGCAAGACATATGTCAATTTAAAGGATAGGAAATCTCCTGATATGAAATACCATCAATACTCCTGTCATTCTTATGTGCTTGAGGTATGTAATAGTTAAACAGATCTATCATGGAAACAATTTATGTAGATATGACTTGTATAACTTTACCAGACAGATTCTCCTTGAGTGTGCTGCATGTTGTTGCCCAGGATATGTGAATGGCTTTTGCCACTGACCATTAAATTAGTGAATTTTCACCTGCTACAATATGCTGGCATACTACTTGTTGTAGATCTCCTTTTGAATGGTCATGGTTCCCCAACTCTATCCATATGCCTTTTTTCCAATTTCAAGAAGTTCAAGGAATATCCCGATCTTAGAAATACTGAATCAAACATCTGATCACTTCTTTGTAACCCAAGTATGTGTATCTTGCATTGGAACAGACTGTTAGATATATTCTTCCCAAAAGCAAACTATTGGCGGCATCACACTATTTACAAAATCCCAACAGGGGTGAGGCAATATACTCAGCTAACAATAGTACACATAAGCCATGAAATCTACTCATATCTTTGTTTAAACAACTTGAAAAATCAGTTAAATGTTTAGATCAACACAGTTATTTCAATAAAATCATATTTATTTAGCAATAAAAATACAACATTCAGTTGAATTTGGTAGTTAATTTTACTTAAGTAAATACAATTATTCTATTTTGTTTGATAACTTACAATAAGCCATTTTCTTTAATAACAGGAAACCCAAAATATTTCCACACTGTTGATCTATAAAGCATTAAAGGGTTCCAAAATTTAGCTTGTTGACTTTCATTTAGCTTAGGTTTTCCACTCATCACTGCTCTTAAAACTGAAATTCTGTTAGCTGCCATGTCACACTGCATTATGGTATATATATTAACATAAAATTTATCTACATATATGGGATCACGAACCTAAACCTTTTCTTTTATGAGTTGTAAAACAATTAAAACATCATGTTTTGCTGTAAATGGTCGATAAATAAAATATTGGATTATTATGCAAAAGGTTAGGATACACAGATATTCAATGAACCACAGCATCCCCTCCCAAATAATACCAAAATGTAGTTTTGATACATTATAATTCACACCATGACTCCATATTATTTGTAGTGATCATGCAACTTGACAACTGACATATTCAATAGTTTTAATACAATGTACACAACGCTCTGTGTTGTAGCATATATATTCATAGTTAGCATATATTCTCATCCTCATAATGTTGACTTACAGACTTTCAAAATATAACCGAGTATACTTCATCAGTATTAAGAAACCAAACATTTTTTTAACGTAATCCAAATCACTGATTTGTAAACATAATTAATACCAATACTTAAGTATGTTACGACTGTGTATTCTAATGTGTTTTTTTTTTATATTTTAGGTCCTGTTCTAACACATAAAGGATTTGTTTTTCTCTTTTACTGAGAAAAGTTTCCTCTTACGTGTATCACGGTATAAGTAGAGCTATTACTTTCATAAAGTTTTAACACATTAATTCCAATTCATTCAACTAATTCTATTCAATATATATATATATACACACACACACACACACCCACACACACCACATCTTTAATTTTCTTATATGTCAATGATTATCTTACTTTGAGTATTATTCTCACAATCAAAATGTTAACTAAAGCCTTGAGCACTATCCAACCTAACCAAAAGATTAATGTTATGATTATTATCAAATTATATAAATTTACAAGTCAAGTACATGTGATAGTATTTAGAGGTTTAAGAGTGACTAGTATGTAGCCACTCATTTGAATTCTCCTGGTCAAAGTTTTCCAAAAAAACCTACTAATTGTCTAGAAAAAAAATTATATTAAAACAAGATATCACTTTAACAAAACGAAATCATAGTAAAACTTCTTAAACTGTCTTTTTTTATTTTCTAGACGTTCTTTTTTTATAGTACATCTAATGATGTCATTATCAATAACTACAAATATTTTATGAAAATGTAAAAATTAGTGGTTGTAAAATATACAGCTAACTATGTTTCTGAAAATTCAATTTTATAGAAAAAATATTTTTTATATTACATACATCAAAGGTGCTATTATCATATGTAATTTACTAAAATACTAAAATTTAAATAATAGAATAATTTAAAAACACTGCTATGATGTGAAGATCTATTAAATTTACGAGAGTTCCTATGCAAAGCACTAAACTAACAAAATACTTCATATAAATATTTATCTTTCTATAAAAATAAACAGGATTCCATTATGTGAACAATTTGGTAGGTCTTCAAAAAATTAATGTATATTGTGAATGTTTATACTTTCACTCTCAGTATATGTTAGTAGGAAATAAAAATATATCACTAGCAAAGTTTAGTTTTTTTAACTTTCATATTTACAATTAGTTAGAAATTAGATGAGAGTAAATAATAGTGTAGTACAAGCATATCTTATTAATGCATTATAATTTTCATAAGCAATGTTAAGTCTTGAACACAACATATGAGCATAATATCATTATATACACATTGAATAATAGTTACATGTACCTTCACAAAGTATGTTTTAATAGAAACAAATATTTAAAGAATAGAATGGATGTGTACCATTTGACACATGTACCTTAATACAAAGCATCATACAGTAACCACTATATACTAAATCACTTAATCTTACCTGAATTCTTCAATTTACTCTTCCCGATGAATGATGTAATTCAGTACATTGACAAAATCAAATCATAAGAATCCCTAAAGAAACATAAACCTACAAATTCAGCTTTCACTTCACATTATATTCACACAAAAAATTATATATAATTACACATAACAAAGTTAACGTTTTTTTTAAGATATTACACAACTTGTATTTTTTGTATTTTGAAATCTAGTCTTATGTTTCATAAAAATTGATAATGTCACTAGACTGACAGCAGAAATATACATAGTACTGTCAAAGACTTCACTTGATAGACCATCATTTAGAATTGAAAAGCATCAAATGGTAAATGATACATTTTGGTACCATCTAGTTTCTAATGATGACCATACCTAAAATGCAATTATTGTAAGCAATTGTATCACTTTCATTCACCATTCTCTATTTCATTTAACATTATTGTTAGAATGGTTTTAAAAAGAGATTTTCTCTCTTATTAATGTGTTGGAGGTTTTGATAGGGCACTTGCTCATCTACATAAGGGCACTCCTCATGATGTTATCTACTCTTCCAGAACTTGCAATAAAGTTCCTAATTTCAGATAATTAATTAATAAGTTAGATTCTTACAGAATATTTATAACCATTAAGACCTTGAAGAAAATGCCATTAGTAAAGGGATAAGTTTGGTGATAAAATCCTAAATATTAGAGAAAATGAATATAAAATACAGAAAGCCATATTTATGTTAGTTATTAGGTGAAGTTTTTTTCTCCTGTAAAAATTTAGTAATTTGTGAAATCATTGATGTAAATTGTATTGGTAGCTTGAATTCCTTTTAAGTTTTTGTTGGGTAACTTTGGACATTAATGGATCTAAAGACCTTCTGTCATACAGTATTTTTTGTTTTTAACTTGTCACAAAAAATATACTTTACACTGTCAATTATGTATTAAAAGTTATGAAATTATTAAAATAAAAATAATAATGGTGATAGGTGTCATTTGACATATTAAATTTACTTTTCCATTAAAACCAGTCTGTTTTCAGAAGCATATATTTATATACAAAAGAAAAACAGATTAGAAGAACTCAAATTGAGAGCACACACAGCATCATCAAACAAACATGTTCCCCCCTGCATTTTGTTAACAATAATTCAAAAAATAATTTTGCTAAGGCACTGTATAGCTGGGTTTCCAAAGCTTAAATTTATTATATAAATAATTCATTATCATATTCCCAACTTTCTTATTCCTTCACTCAACCAAGTTACCCAAGAAAGAATGTTCAAACCCCTAATTTTGAACAGCTGAATCATCTTTAATTCTTCTAAACTTATATAAAAAAAAAATTAAAAACTGCTTTCAACAGTTACATAACATTTAAGGACAAGAGGCCCATGATCATTGCATCCACCTCCACAAAAAAAAAAAACTCAATTAGTCTTGATCATTTAAATATTTATTGCATTTCCCTTAAAGTTATTACATTCACTGAACCTAAAGGTAACCTATTTCAAAGTCTAAATTACCCTGTTACAAAAGTAAAACTGTCAAAGCTCAATAATATTCTTACACTGTAAAAATTTCTATTTGTGTCCTTTTATCCTACCATTCTTGCTATTATAAACAAATAATTCTGAACACCTCAATCAGATCCCCTATAGTTTTTAGTTTTTCAAGAAAAAACAGCTACAGATATTTTAACCTATCTTCATATGATACCCTTTCCACCACATCTACAAATGCAAACTACAATCCTTTTGTTTTGTCCTATTACTAGGAACAACATATACTGGTTGGATAGTTCAATACACTGATCAACCACAATATCATTTTTTTTCCATAACACAAGAAGTAAAGCAAACAATTATCTCTTGTTGCTATGACCTTTGAACTTGGTTGCTGCTGGACATAGATTGTTAAGCTTTTTAAAATTTCACACAGAGAATATAAAAAAAAATTATACAATTGAACCAAAAAATCATAAATAACTACATTAATACCATAGAATTTCAGTATAATTTATTAATCTTAGTAACAAAGATGTACTTCGATTTTCAAAAATATGAAACTTCGAGCAGACTAAAGACACAACCTACCTCATTGTAATCTTGATTCAAAATGATGTGGTATCCTTTTCAAAGATTAAAATGACTGCAAAAACCACTAGGGGATATTCTAAGTGGTTGACTAGTTATTCACAACACATATTGCAGTAAGAGTATATAAAGGACCATTTCAAAAAATGAAAAGATGTGAAAAGGGCCATTGTTTCATTCAATACATAAACTATATCTTAGTAAAGCAAAAATATATAGGTTCTTATTTTATATTCTAGTTTGTTAATATTAGTAATATGAGTTCTAATTTGTACAAAAATAGAGATTTAGTATTTTGACATCACAAACATCTAATTTCAAACAGCATTGCATTTAACAACTCACTAAAATCTATTTTTAAGTGTTCTTTTAATATTTACTTTCAAATTAAGAAATTAATTCATATATATTAAAGTATGAATTATAATCTACAATTTGATTCCAAATTTATTGACATAAATTCCTAAAATAATAGTTCAATAAAATTTTGAATATGAGTCATAAACATGATAACATAACCTTTGGCCCATCAAGAAGAGTTAATTAAAGTAAGTTTTTGTTGACTTTTAAACAGTGAAAATAATAAAGAAATTTACACACCATTGAATTCCACAATAAAATAAGTTGTAGATTTAAACTGCAATTTGAATTATGCATTTAATAAATAATGAAAAACATTTAACAATCACATCTGCAAATTTACCATTCACACCACGCAACATCCTCCCAGTCATAAAAGAATGCAAAACTGCAGTTGCAAATATAAAAAATCTTCCATAAACAAAACAAATTATTGCACATGTAACAAAATCAACATGTCTGCAGTACTCTCTTCATGCTCTACATCAGTCTGGGTTACATTTCAGTATCCAGAAGCATTTTCTATTTGAAAACACATAGGAAACTTGAAAATTGTTAACAAATACCTTGTATTCACTGAATTTAAAAAGAAAACCAATACACTAAACTGTTTGTTCAGTATTACATAATTCATAAACTATAAATATTATATATATATATATATATATATATATAGAGAGAGAGAGAGAGAGAGAGTGTGTTGTGTGTCTGCCCAAATCCATACTAACACTATATCATGGCACGTTACCTTGACAGCAATTTCTTTTACATTATAACATTAACAGATAGTGATACTGATAGTGACAGTTGGGCATAAGATGTTGAACACTGTACTACTCGTTGTTGTGTTTGTAATACTAGAACAGTATTAGGCTTAACCTAATATACTGTTAAATTTAAACTGTAACTTACAAAACACTTACGGTATATTATACCCTAGTCTACGTTGTTTAATATAGTTACCTTATATTTTGACTCTACATAAATGTTTTTGTTCCATAATTACCTTTTCAGTTAATCTGCGCAAATAAGGATACATATGAAACTTTAACCCAACATCTCTCCAATCTAGCAAATCCGTACTATCAGTGTTTTATACCCGAATGTGAAAATACAAATGCTGAGTTGTCCTATTTTAGTCTCGTATATTTATTTTATGAAATTCACTGTTTGTTGAATGCATTAGCCCAAAAATAATGTTTGCTCTAGTCAAACTCTATGTATATAGTATTAGTAAGAAAGAAAGTGAAACTATTGAGTATTATAAATATATAATCCAGTTGGTCATTATGTTAAATGGACAAAAACTTCCAGTTTCATTGTTAGCTTAACAGCAGAGGAAGTGCTGTGTTTATCGTCACTGTTAGTTAACGTGTTAGACGTACATTTATTGATGTTATAAAGCATATCGAAGAATCTACGAAAAATTTTTAGGTAAGGAATATTGTTGCAGGAGTTAGATTTCGTATCGTAGTTTATTGACGGTTTTATATGGTGTATATAAAACATGAAGTATTAATGTGGCATTGTAAGTGTTAAGCCTAAGATTGATATCTGGACATGTTAGTGCTAACAATTTAGTTACTGATTGGTTCGCAATCGTAATTAATTAATCACTGCAAAAAGTATTCAGTATTACATAAAATAGTATTTTTTTTAATACTGATAATGACAAGTTTAACGGTAAAGATGCTACAGTGGAGGTTTTTACAATAATACAATTTAGGTTAGTCGAGGCTATTCCCTTGTCTACCGGTACCAATTAGAGTTCGGTTATTTGCAAATCAAATTCAAGTTTTATCTAAATCTGTTTATTTATTTTTGCCAAAAATTGGCACACACCTTGAGTTTGACAGAAAATAAGATATTCTTTACATCTTGCTATTTTTTTCTTTTCATACTTGAAAAGGAAAAATACATCCCTATCTTTAAAAACTAGAATATGTGAGCAAGATTAATCAAAAGAGTTTAGATCAACCTCATTTCAAAATTTAAATTACACAAGAGATTAAGAAAAACAAGATGAGTTGGAGTACAAGTCATGCAGGCATCTACACAATGATCACTTGATACTGGACAGCAATAACTAAACTCAGAACAAATTGGAACTTTCATTTACATTTTATCATTCAGGTTGTTATTTATATCATTGAAAAAGAAATGTAATATGTTCTATCAGTATCACAGCTTATAATAATTTAAATAAAATGGGTCTTTTTTTGCACTCAGTATTTAATTTAGTTTACAACTTGTATTTATGTAATCAAAGCTAGCTTCATCACTTAATGAAATATCTTAACATACTGGCTACTGTGTGACTCAGTGAAAGGTCACAGTACTCAAGTTAGAATGCATCCAAATGGTGAGCCACTCAGCATACAATGGATTTTTCATTAAGCACTGCAACACCAACCAGTTGATTACATAGTACATGGTATCTCAGTGAGGTTATAAAACCTAACATTTCCTTTTGTGACAATGTTTTTAAAGCTGGTTTAAGTGAAAATGTTCATAATGTATATAGTATCACATTGATGATGAAATGTTATACATTATGCCAACACAACATATTTAGTGATGTTCTTTATCTCTTTCTCATTAATCAAAATTGTGTAATTTGTAACACAGTAAGTCAGCAAAATTGTTTCTCTTGTAGCACCCACCTTGCTTTGATCAGTGACATTATACATTTATTCAGGATCATTGTCTTATTTTTGCAGAGAGTAAGTATGAACCATTCAATAATTTAACCTGCCTAACATTTAGTAAGCTGTTGTTACATGTACTATTTTTGGCTGTATTTGCATGTTAGATATACCTGTCTTCTGGAAGGGGACGTTTAGAGTTAATAAAAACAAATTGCTTTTGTATTATATACTACATACAATAATGCTAATACATATTAATACAGACCTGAAAATTTTAATATTATGAAGTATAAATGCATGACTAAATAGATTATAATATAATGTAAATACAGAGATCATGCTACGTTCATGAATACAGTCTTGTGACATCTCTCACCTTTTTAATGTTTCATGACAAATGGATCAGTCAAAGTAGAGAAAGAAGTTGTACCACCAATATTCCAAAAGTTGAGAGAAAGATTAATGCAGAGGCCATGCTTTCATGGTTTTTGATGAACATGATCTGAGCTTCTTTGTTGCACCAGACTTGATTGAACTAGGTGAAGAAATATCTAAAAAATCTAAGCTTCTGAATCAGATTCCTGTGGGCAGAAAAACAGCATCCTGTAAAAGTTAATTTTTGGTTTGGGGAATTTTTTTAACATGAATGAGCATCTCAGACAAACATTTCAGTTTAAACATTGATGAGAGTAGTTTGAGTAGCTTAATTGATTGATTTAGTGTTTTATGGCACAAAGCAGCGAGGCTTGAGTAGCTTAAAAAAAGTAGTTACTGTTCTTTTTAGTTATTTTTATCCCAAAAGCAGGAAAAATTTATTCAATGTGGAGTCTTTAAAGATTGACTAAGTCAACTTCACAACTTAATGTCAGTTTTGTTTGATTTGTGTAGTACCATGAGAGGAAAGAAATAGACTGTAGACCAGATTGTGTGAAAAAGCAAATCATCTTGCTGGACATAGTTGGAGACTCATTGCATCATGTATGTGATGCAGCAAAGGCTTTTATGTCAATATCACTCCACAACAAAGTTCTTGCTTCTTGAACACTGTTGGGTGTTCCTTATAGATTTTTGGCTGCTGATCATGAAAATCACATCCAAATTTGTCCATAGCATACTGTTTCATCGAAATCTTCAGTTTTGTCATCTTTTTTCTTATATTTGTGTCCAAAAATTTTCGTTTCTGTAAGAGAGACGTATGAACAATGTTTTGTGCAGTCTGGACATGTCCAGGCATGAAATCAGGCCAGGTTGGAAGCTGTTCTGTGGAAGTATGCAGCTCGGGCATGCCTGGGCAGGTCAGAGCCAGCTTAACACTGTCTCAGCAGGCTATAAAAGTGGCTTGCATACACAGATGCTGCTCATTGGATTAATATAGACCTTATAGTGTGTACGTATTGTTTCAGAATATAGCATTGCCTCAGTAGCACTAGAACAAGTAAGTCAGATGTCATAGACCTTTTACAGGATGATTGGTGTCAGTCAATATGTTTCATCAATGTTGTAATAGCCGCGATACATTCTGCTATATTTGTGGCAAGTATATGCTTGTTCATCAGAGACGCTCAATGACTGCTCTTGTAAAGAAAGTATATCATCTGTACTTTGACTGTAAAATTGGTGATCAAGACCAGGAATGGGTGTCTCACATTTGTTGTGTGACATGTGCTGTCTGTCTGAGAGCTTGGCTCAGAGGCACTTGAAAGACAATGCTGTTTGCTGTCCCGATGATATGGTGAGAACAGAAAGACCATGTGATGGATTGTTACTTCTGTTTGACTAATGTGTCTGGTGTTTCTGCCAAAAACAAGAAGTCAGTTGAATACCCTAATCTGCCTTCAGCAATGATACCTGTGCCACATGACGACAGTCTTCCAATTCCGAAACCACCATAGGAATGGACCTTAGACGAACCAGATGAAGAAACTGCAATGCAGGGAACTGGCAGGGGCATTGATGTGGATTTTGAATCGTGCTCCTCAAGTGATCCACATCTCATAACACAGTCAGAATTAAACGATCTGGTCAGAGATTTTGGTCTGTTAAAAGCAAAAGCTGAATTGCTGGGTTCAAGACTGCAAGAATGGTATTTGCTGTCACCAGGTGCAAAAATTTCTGTTTTTCGAAGCTGCCAAGATGATGTAACCAAATTCCTTAAACAAAAATGTTGTGTGTGTGCACTGCAGTGCTACAAAACCTTAAGGAATATGTCAATCTGTTTCAGACCAATGCATCAGTGATTCATGTTCTGTATGTTGGATTTCCTGGTTGTTTTGTAAAACTGGAAGAGCTGTTAAAGGCAGCAGCTACATTTATGAAATATAACCTAGTTAATGGTTCATTATTTCTGCTGAACAAGTAAATAATAATGGGAAAGAAGGCCAAACATTTGATTGAAAGGTCAAACAGCAAAGACCATGATGTACAGGGTATCAGTTGTTAAACAAGGCTTTATCAAACTGAAAATTAATACATTTTTACCAAATATTTTGCATTTCACCTGGAACAGATGAATAATCTAGTAAGAAATAAAAAGATACTAGCTAAAAAATCAAAATGGGAATATACTGAGTTTTATAAAAATTAAAGTTAAGAAAGTGTCAGATTTAATTTGAAAGACTTTTTATAGTTACATTAATTAAAAAAAAATAATTTTGTAAAATGGAAGCATAAGCAAAATGCTAATCTCTTCATTTGTGCTTTTATTGATAAGAATGAAGAACAAGCTTTTCAACTGTGGTTTCTTTAAAGGAATTTTTGTTTTATTTTTTTTATACAGATAATGTTATTTACTTGTAATCTTGGCATTTACACAGTTTTCTATCATTTGTTTTTATTGCTGAGATTCATTATTAAGTGCTTTCCAATACAGAGGTTTTTCTCTTCTTACAAGATTAGTTATTCTCATTCATTGATGCTCTCTATATGCAGACCTTTTCTTTATGCATGCCAAAGGTCTTCTGCTACCCTCTACTGGAATCATTTGATTCCATGTCTCTCTTATAAATCATTATGCATCACTTCACCAATAGCAGCATGGTACACTCATGTGACCCATGTGATTCCCTCTGTGCACCTGTACTGAACTGTCACTTCTCCTTTGGTTGCAATTGTACTCAGATGTCTTTCTCTTTAGTCTTGATTATAGTTTGAGACAGTATTTATTTCTCAAAGTGGTTGTACAGTTTAACCTACTAAGTCTTTTTACAGCATTACATTTTATTCATCTTTATTTCATACATTTGGTCTTGTTGACTATTAAAACATGAATGCCAAAGTCAGTATCACCATTTTAGGTGTCTCAGTTTTGTCAGGCACTTTATCACAGGCTTCAGGTATGAGTGACCCAATAGGAAATTGTATGTTACACAATGTCCCACTTCCTCCTGGACATGTGTAGGCTGAAGATTCAGTTTGGCCTTTCATGTTTTTTTCAAACTTTATTTCTCAAGTATGTGATCTTTTATCCCTGGCTTCTATTTCTTATGATCCTCACCCTTTCTAACTGCAGGAGCATTTTTCCTAAGCCTGTTTGGGTTCACACTAAACAATTTGCCTCTCAGTTGAATGACAGCATTACTATGCCTTGTTTCTTGGGGAGTGAGTCTCAAATTTCCTGTTAGTTTTATCACTGCCCAATTTTCCTGCTTGTTTGTCATCTTCAGCTTTACAAACATTTCTCTGTTGTTGTGAATATCTAGGTTAGGATGCTGTTTTATCTAGAACCCATTTACCTGTTTCTTATATCTAGGATTTATGTATAGCTCTATTTTTACAGCATTTCATTTTTCATATGGTCACAAAGTCTTTGGATCTCAGGTAGCACCTGTCCACCAACAATCCACTCTTTCCCATTTGATAGCCTGTTCATCTCAGTTGGAGTCAAGTGTGGCACCAGTTCTGGTTTGCCATAATTCCTTTTCCCAGCCTTTACTCATCTTCATGCTTTTTAGTGGCTTTAAAATCAGTGAGGTTTTTCTCACATTGATGCATTTGCCACTGCCCTGAATTACAAGTTATCTTTCTTTTGATCCACAAGCTTTGGCTAAGGATGCCTTTATCCAAGATTGATCACACAAATTCCTGTACATTTATCTTCTTACACAATTGCTTCATCAGGTAGTTTTTATTTTTCTATGTCAGGCCCTTCTTATTGTTCTCTATTGATCTGCTCATTTGTGATTTTTTTGCTTACACCAATTGCAGTTATTCCATCCTGTACCACTTCCCTTATTACCTGACCTTCTTCATCAACTCTAGTCATTGCATCTACATCCTATAGTTCCAATCTTTAATTTTCATGCTTGGCTTTTGTCCAGTCCTTGATGAGGAGATCTGGTTTCTTTTGTTGTGTAGCTTTTCATTTGACTCGATCCATACATCCTTCCTCCATGGAAGTTTATCAACAGAAACTGAAATCTTTCACACATGGTTTTCTGTTTGAGATATTTGGCTTCTGAATGTAACTGTGGCTGGTTTCTTTGAGTTTGTCACATAGCTATTTGATGGGTTTTGCTGTCTCCTTAGTTTCAGAATATCAGGGAGTCTTGTCCCTTACTTTTTGTCTTTCTCATTACTGTTGTGTTTGCTTCAGTCTTCCTTAGCATGTTAATTCATTCCTTCTGGATTACTCTTTTGGACTGGGATGTTAATGTGGTCCTCCATTTGAACCTCCTTCATTGTGTTCCCTGTTTCACCTTTCCTTTAAAGCCTATTTCCTTCTCCTTTTGGTCTATGGTCATTGACAATCTGACTTATTTGCCATTGATGTTACATGCACTCTTTACTACCATACCTATCTTTTCCTTTATCTTGACTGTTCTTTCTACCTGAAAAACCTTACCAGCTTGAGAAGGTAATGCCTCCTTTTTGCCTATTTCCCTGTCCTTTATTTCTCAACTTTACCCTCATCCTTATAATTGTAGACTTCTGTGTCTGATGCATGCACTTTGTTGTTGTATTGTCCTCACAGCTTCCTTCTGTGGTTCCCATACCAGACTCTCTATCTCATGGCAATCTTCTTTGTGTCAAGATCTATCCCCTTCTACATTCACAAATTGAATTCATCGTTTGATCCAATTTGCTAATTCTACCTTTTCACCTTCTCGACAAAATTTGTTAAGGGTAACTTCTATGAAATCTGACACCTCACCTTTTCTTTCACTTCTCCATCAGCCTTTGGAGGAAATCTTGCAGTTAGGTTTGTGGACTAATCCCAACATGTTCATCTCCCATTTTTATCTCATACTGTGGTTTTAGCTTCCTGAGGTTTTTGTCTTCCACTTGTTGCTGTTCTTCAGACTTCAGTATGACTCTAAGGCTGGGTAAGTCTCTATTATTACTTTATTTTGTTTCATGGATCCATCCTTGATGAATTCATTTTGTGGTGCTTGTCCAGGTATTCTTTAACATTAGATCCACACTGTCCAGCCATGTTGACTCACACTTTATCTTCAGTGGCTTTCAAGTACTCACCACTGAGATGTGGTATTTTACAAAATTGCTTGCATATGAATAACCTCACAGTTTTTGCCTCATAATAAATTTGCCAATTCTGGGCTGTACTATCCATGGGCTTCATGTTTCATGCACTTGTTTCTACCATTATTTGTGCTCTAGCCTATGTATAAAATCTTGTATTCCTCATCTCTACAGTTATTTTTCACATTGAAAGAATCTACCAAGTGCACTGGTATATAGAGAGATATTTTCAAGATATCTTTGCAATGTTTACTGATTTGAAGATGAGAGGGAATATTTTAATTGTATATTATTTTGTCAGTTAGGTCATGTGTAATGTTAAAAGTAGATGTTACAAAATTTATTGACTTGTGTATTTTCACTGTAGGTTTTCTTCTTGACACTTTTATGCTGCTGTGGATTCTTTAGAGCAGCATATCAAGATCCCAGATGGACACATGTGTTATTCAAGTTACCAATGTGGCTCCAGTGGCCACCTTGGAGCAAATGTCAACTTTATTTGGCTATCTTGGAAAAATTGAACAAATTCAGATGTACCCTTCAGAGTAAGTAAAAAATAACTTTATTTGGTCTGTATTTAATATAATTTTTTATATTTATGGTAACGTATGTTGATTGATTTTTGATATTGAATTTTAAAAAGATCTATAAAAGGTTGCTATTTTATTGGAACAAATAGGTAAATGAATTATGTTTTAAGAGAAGCAAACTTTAATAACATAATATTTCTGTATAGTTTTTCCAGCTATTTCACAAGTATCTTATATACATTATTCCTCTGTATACTCATATACTCAGGCTAATTTTAAAAATAGTTTACTCAAAAAGAAGATAGTTAATATTTTCAAATCTTTCTAGTGATTCTATCATTCAACCATTGTCCCGAGTGTGTTATGTGAAATTTGCAGAGTCTTGGAGTGTGGGAGTTGCCCAGCACTTAACAAATACTGTCTTTATAGATAGAGCTCTAATTGTAGTTCCAGTACCAGATGGTGAGTGATAAAAATTAGAGATTTTTTTTTTAAAGCTGTACTTTATATCATTAAGTTGAAATATCATTTAAAGACCCAGAAATGTTTAACTGATTAATGTTTTGAAATTCCCGTTTAAATTATTTTCTCGTGACAATGTTGATTTTTATCTTTTATGTTCTCAACAAATGTTCATTTTTAAAAAGCAATAATCATTTTCTCAAATATTATTTATTCCATATTATAAGCTTTTCTGACAATATATGTGAAAAATGGTCACTAAAATATGAAAATAATGTTAAATTTATTTTGGAAAAATTTGGGGTAAATGTTTTTGACAGAAAATTGTTTATCTATTCTAGTTGTGTTTAATCTTTCAGGACATGTATACTTGAATCTGTTGAGTTGAATGTTTAATTTCAACACAATGTAAAAATTAGAATATGAAAACTATTTCAATAATTTTTAATTGAAAAAGAATTTATAATCCATAACTTGTCAGTTAGTAACTTTAATGTAAGTTTCCAAGTAAATTTCTGTGGAGCCTTGGGCAGTCTCACTTATAAACAGTGCAATTATCAATTTTTTTATATTTTTTTACAATCTTTCTGACCATCTAAAAGCATAGAAATTATACTTAGTTTTATTGAGACCAAGAATACTGTGAGAAAAAATAGTTACCTAACTAGATTTGACACTGGTTTGATAGGTAGAGTCAAAGATGAATCTTGTCAACTTTTGTGGTGTTTTGTACAACTTATAGCGAGAAGGTGTGATTTACTGTAGTTGATAAAACAAACTAACAAAAAAATATATATTGTTAAAATCAATTAAGAAGAAATTGACTGGATATATGAAGTGGAAATTTCTGATCAATATTTCAGAAAGTTTATGATGAAAAATGGAAAAAACATACCAAATTATATGAAATTCTTTTAAGCCAAAACCAGATAGTATTTATTCCAGGTTACATATAATTTGGTCATGTATTGCAACTTTGAGAAGAAAAAAAATTTGGAAAATATCTGTATTATCCCTCCAGTCCAGAAAGAGTTAAATTACTTTATTTCATAAAAATTACTGTTGAAGTTATATTAATTATTCCTTTCCATTTTAAACTTTAGCATACTTAAATTTATAATATTTATTTAACTTATTATTTTCTGCTGCATTATAGAGTGTACACAATTAATTTTACTATGTCACAGGAATAGTTCCTGACGAAAGTAAAGCAATGGCTCTGACAACTCCAACTTCGAGTATCTCTGGGATGAGCCCTTCTTCTGGAGCTGCACAGCTTGTTAATCAGGTGATTCATGGCTGTTATGCAGGTTTTTTATACAGTTTAAAGGTTTCTCAAAAAGTTTTAAAATGTTTGAAAACTGTAGAACACAAACAAAATGTGCAGCTAGAAATAACTGTTTTCTGAATAAGATATTGAAACACTATAGATATGATGGTATCATTTGATGTACATTAGAGGTGGGTGAATTAATTGATATAATCAATTACCTGTGAATATTGAATAAATTAGTTGGTGTCTCATAAGCTATTTGATTAGTCGATTAAAGTCATGAAAATAATCAACTAATAAAAATTGTTTCAGTTATTACTGTTTTTTATTATTCCAACAATCGAGTAATCAAAATCATGATCAAATCAGTTGTCACAAAAATAATAAATTAATCAAGATTTGGGTTTCCCATTATTTACTGTTTTCAATTATTTTATTATCCACATAATCACAATATTACCATTAACTTGAATGGAATGTGTAAAGCTACATATCTGGAATGATTCATGATTTGAGAGGGTCTCAGCCTTAATTTCTGTTGTTACTAAACTTGTTCACCATGTTTCAATTAATTTAATGCTTTTAATGCTGTCTACTACTATTCTTAATTTTGAATTGCTGCTAGAGGGAAAGCAACTTTTTGGCAGCATCCACCATCAGCTCTCTGACTACTTAATATTAAATAAGATGCAAGTTTATTATTATTTCACATTGTGTTATGTTTCTAATTTGTAATTGTCAAATGACCCCTATCTTATTTAAATATAAACCATCCATTCCAAAAAGCCCTTTTATTCCACAACTGATCCCATAAGTTGAACCAGCCAGTCTGCTCATCCGTACATACAAACATAAACCTGTCATTTAGCCATAGTGTTCATTCTCAGCAGTGTTCCTGACAAAATTAATGAAATAAAAACCATATAACCAGAGTGCTTTAGAAAGATGGACCTTTCTTCTTCATGAGCAAACTTCTTTAACCTATGTGCTTTCCTGATAAAATTAAGTTACAGCCCTCTTTTTTTTTTAATTAATTTATCAACTCTTTGCACTTATTAGTTAACTCTTCTGACCTACCTTTCCCTAAATCATTAGCCCCTACATGTACCACAAAAATTGCATATCTGCTAGTATCCTTTATTATAACTCCTGTTCTGTTGATTATATCTTCCACTTCTTATCTTGGGTAGCATAATCTGATGTTTTTTCTCTCTCTCTCTGTTCACACCTCTAGGGACATATTTTTGATGTATGTTATGAACATTTTTTAAGAAAAATATAACTGATTTAGGTTAGGGAATTAACTGTAACCAGACACATCTAACAAAAAGTATGTGTTGTTGTTGTTTTTAAGCTGTTGCAATTATTAATTTTGTAGATTATATTACATGCAATACTATCTAATCATGGAACCTTGAAACCCCTAAGAAGTTAAGCAGCAAAAAGAAGTTTAATTGTTATGATTTTAATCTTTTATTAAAGCAATATAATTTTGTGTAAAAACTTTTTCCTTAAAAGTTTTTAAAACTGAATTTCATAAATGGGTTTGTATTTATTGATCTCTAATAAAATAGAACACATTAATTCTATTTAAGAAGTTAGATAACAGAAACAAGTTCAATTATTATTCTCAGAAAATTAATTATTATTATTTTTTAATTTCAGGTTACAGGAGTAGGTGGTACCCAGGTAATAACCACTGTTGATCCACGTCTTACAGCATTGGGTCTTCCACAATATCCCCCTTTACCAGCAAACATGGACCCCACAAAAATTGAAGAGATTCGTCGCACTGTTTATTGTGGCAATTTAGATTCCACTGTAAGGGAGAAGTTAAACCTTGTTTGTGTTTAAAATTGGATATTATTCTTACAGTAATAAAACTTAAGGGCATTAATAATCCAAATACACCATAAAGAATGTTTATTTTATTAAAAAAAACTATTCAAATATTAAATGTAGCATGAGCTATGCTATGGAAAACTTTTTTTTTAATACTGGTCTATGTTGTATGGGTTTTTTAAAGTGTGAGTTACCACAGTACCTTTGGAATATGTTATGATAAGTGAATATTTTTAGTATAAATCTAAATTTTAATGAAGTGGTACCTTTCTGTATAGCTGACAGCTGAGCAACTGTTGAAGTTCTTCAATCAGATAGGAGAGGTGAAGTATGTACGCATGGCAGGAGATGAGACACAGCCCACTCGATTTGCTTTTGTGGAATTCACTGAGCAGGCTTCTGTGGCTAATGCTCTCCAATATAATGGAGTAATTTTTGGTGGCAGACCGTTAAAGTAAGTAGTATTGTACAAATAGGTGAAGTTTTGCATATAATGATATTCAATAACAGTGATGTCGGATGTTAGAGAAATTTTTAAAATGCAAAATTAATCTGTTTCTTAAAGGATTTCAAACTTTGGCTTGGTATAGTTATGAGAAAATTGTGTATTTCTGTGGATTTCTACTCTTTCTGATTCTATAAGTCATTTTTTGCATGATGTCATGGGAAACTTGGAAACTCACTCAGGCTTATGATGCTTTGTTTTGCAACTGCTACTGCTTTGTGTTACACGATGGTGGATTAGCTGCTGAAATGTTATTCAGCTTGTTACTATACTGCTCTGTGTATGCTTTCTCTTGCTTTCCCCACTAAAATTTCGTAACTTGAAAATGCTGAGATCATTTGTGAATTGTGACAGACAGTTAGTTGAATGTGAAATAAATCAATGAAGTATCAAGAACAGGTAGAACAGGAAGTGACCAGACATATAAATAAATTTAGAATTTGTTGTGAAATATATATGGAAGCTGTGTGATGCAGAAAAGCATTCTTCTTTCTGTGTAAGACTTAGAATATAGTAGTCATAGAAGTTGAGCTATAAAATATGAAAACAAACTGAGAAGCTCAAAGGCATTACAACTTGTCAAGAAACATACTTCATTCCTCTCTCGAGATATTTGTAGATGTATTTATTTTACATGTATATAACTAGATACCAAACATTTATTTCAGAAATGCTATTTACTTTTGTGCACCAATAAGAGTTATTACTTTGTGCACACTGCCATGTGATTTTCTGTACATGCCACAAGCCTGAAACAAAGCTCCTACCTCTACACACATCAATGTGTATTGTATCAGCCTATGTTTTAATCATTATTAAACTGTGAGTACTAGCACCTTAACACAGGCTTATTTCTTTTCTTGGCACTTGTTGATGTATAGATTTGCCTGCATTTTTGTGCTTATTTTTTTAACCTTTAGTTACTATATGTTGTCTGGTTTTCCTTAATTTGCTTGATTATATGAAAGAACAATACTAAATGTGAAATGTTTCTTTAGAACTTTCTAAATTATCTTTTATTTTATTTTAATCAACTTTGTATTTTTGAACATATGTTCCATTGTTTAATCCAATACAGATTTTGTCCAGTACTGTTCAGTGTCATAATTAGGCCTATCCACCATCACCACACCTGGCTGATAAAGAAAATTTAGTATTTTAGTAAAATGAACCACTGAAACATCAATTTCACAAATTAGATTGATTGTGCAGTCATATTCTTGTTTTTATTACTCCTACACAGGAGTTATCCAATACTTTCATGGCAGTTAGAGCCACTGACAGTAAATGATATTACCACTATTGTGTATCATGTAGTTGGTTTTGTACTAATCTTGTGTTGTGATTTTTCAACCTCTTGTTTCTATTGCCTGCCCTATCGTTGCTCATTCACTTATTTCAGTGTAGATCAGGTAGTCCTACTTTTGTCCTTCACTGCTTGGATTCCAGAGGTATGTGTCTTGTTTTCTGTTTCTTCAATAAATATTTGCTTGATATCAAATCCTCTTGTTGCTTGAGCCTCATTCACCTGAATCTTTTCTTTCATTATAGTGATATTTTTTCTATCTCCATCTCCTTGGCTTCACCTCTTACTTGACTTCTTTGTTCATTCTCATTCTTTACATTCATTTGAAGGTTTTTCATCACAACCCTATTGGCCTTACTGAAGCAATTTACATATAGCTGCTTTCCATCTTGTTACTTTTCTTCCATTTTTCCAGTTTCATTGACCTTTTGTTTCAGGGAATGTACTTTGTCAGGTTACTTTTCTTTCTGAACCTCATTTTCCCAAATTCCTCTCCAGCATCTCTGTCCAGCATCTTTTCTTTGTGATATGTTTTTGGAGGTATTTGCTATGCATTGGCATCTTTAGCTGATGCAGCCCTTCAGTATTCATCTTTTCTCACTTTAGTTTTTTTGCTCTTCAAATGAGATGGTACTTCTGTTTGTCTCATCATAAATGGCCTCATGAGGGTCACTCTATTCTCTGCTCCTTGTCCTCCTGTTATTACCCTTCAAGTTGGCTACAGCCCTTTCCTTTTCTATTGGATCTAGTGAGTCTTCCTTAGAGGTTGCATTCTTGAGTTCTATTATCCCATTAATCTATGGATAACTTGTCTCAGCTTGAGCCTTTCCTATATGTTTTCCTCTGTCACGACCTGCCTACTTCTTCAAGAGTAACCTCCTTTGTAGTGGCTTGATGAGTTCTCTTTTAAAATCTCTTCCCCAAATTTGCACATGTTTGGAGCTCTCCACAGTGAGAATGGCACATATGTCACTTTGTGTTGGCTTTCTGTTTGACACCAACCAATTCTATGACCATGACTTTTCAATATCTATGTTATGGAAAAGATCAGTTCTTGATGTTTGATCCCTTTACAATATCTGGGATTTATGTGATGATATAGTACAGGATACCCAACCACATTATGAACTAAGCCATTTCTAGTGGTTAGATCTATAGGGATTGGTCTTGCTACTCCCTACACCCGAGTACTTTACATAATTATTTCTCCAGTGTAGAATGACATAACTTGCTGCCATAGCCACACTACACACTTGTGTTCAGCTGTCCTCCTATGCAATAATGAATTGTTGAGCAATCTCCATGCTGCCAAGCTTTAATGAAACATAAGCACCCAGCAAAAAGATTCTTCTTACGATAAGAGGATTCCATTCTCGAGATGAATGAGTCTCTCATTAAGTACTATTTCCTAACCAATTCCTTCCCTCTCACTTCATTTTAGTTTACCTTATTATGGGCTGCACAATTCATATTGACACTTCTAAGGGTGGGAGCATTATTCAAGGTCTGTAGTACACAGGAAAGTAGACAGCATTGCATACAAAGTAACAGCTGTTTGTGGTGCAGAGAAGTGAGTATCTATTTGAAATACATTTTTAGGTAAATAAAAGGTTAATTTTGTATACTCTGAGTTGTTTCTCATCAAAATATTATGAAAACTGAGAGAGCAAGAGTTTTTCTTGGTCAAATTCATCATTTACTTTACTCTCAAGAATGCAAGACCATCTTCAGTAATATAGTGTTATTATGTACACACAGAAGATATAATTCTATGATTTACGCAACATATTGTATTACGTAACCTTTTAGTTTTTGATACACATGAAGACTCACTTAAGACATTTAATTTTTTGCCTTTTCTGTAGTGTTTTTAATCAGCATCATTAAATTTGTTGGCATTAGGCAAGTTAGTGTTCATATAATAAAGGGTTGCACAGACTATATTTCATGTTAGATAAGTTATAAGAACATTAGAATAATTTAAATTATAAAATAATTTATTTGTTAAAACAATTATACAAAGATTATTAATAACATGATCAATATTTTCATTTCTTAGAATCAATCATTCAAACAATGCAATTGTGAAACCTCAAGCTAAGAGTTCAGAAGCTGCACAAAGGGAAATTGAGGAAGCAATGAAAAGAGTAAGAGAAGCACAGTCACTAATAACAGCTGCAATTGAACCTGGTAAGATGGATGTCATGTACAGGTACTAGCTTTGATTAACCCTTTTGAGACAGGTCAAGAAGTATCAGTTATAATATTCAAAGATTAAATGAAAACAAGTACAAAGCTTTAAAATTAACAAAAAACACTTTTCAGTTCAAAATCTATGGTTTCTTTTTAAATAATCAAGTTAGAATTTTTAGTACTAATTTGCATATATCTGTTTGGCTCTTGCTCAAGTTATGTAACATAAACCCTTTCATGATTGGTCAGGGGTCAAAGGCCATGCCATCAAATTTGTTGACTTGCATTCATATTTTTATTGAACTATTATTTTATTCATTTGTGTAATTAAGTTTGGTATCAAATTGTAGAACATAATTCAAACTTTAATATTATATATGAGTTAATTTCTTAATTTAAAAGTAAGTACTAAAAGAACACATCTAAATAGAAATTTAGAAGGATTTATATGTTACGTAAATAATTTTTGAGATGAATATTTTTTTAATCACTATTTTTTAACATGAAATCACTATGCACTCAAATTAGTAATGAAACAGACTAGGTATTTTCAGAAAGAAATCTTTAGTAAAAATATTTCATTAAAAACTCTGATCTTTTGTATACAAAATACTGTAGTCTTTTCTAAAGTTCACCAAATTTTGTGAATATACACATGCTGTATCAAAAGTAATCGTGCGAATAAGTAATGTGTACAAGTACGTAGATGAACTCATTATACCAAGCTCATTGTGAAGAAGTTATCAGGCATTGTATCATTAAATCAACATACAGTGCAGGTTTGGTTTACTTACATGTGATAAAAGAAACAGTATACTTACGTGCAGGTTGTTAACTGAAGTAATTGATCTAAATTTTCAGGATTTTAATTTGTATCACAAAAATAATTTTTATTGTTATAACTGTAAGTTGGAATATGCTTTATATAATGTGTAGAGGTTCTCTCCATGTTAACTGTTTTGTAACAGACTTTTGTCTGCAGTACTGATACATCATCAAGCTGTTATAATATTTGTATAAAGTTAAGAAACACTCATGATGTTATACTTGAGGTACTCTTATTTGTAGTTCAGAATTGACATAATAGGTATAAAGATGCACAGAGTGAAAGGAAAAAATAAACAAAGACAAATTATGAGCATAATACATTTAACATTGAACAACTTTAGCAGCCAATAATAATAATAAAAGACTAAATGAAAACAAATACATAACTTTAAAATTAACAAAAAAAAATGTATGCAATCCAAATATATGGTATCTTTTCAAATCACCAAGTTAGAATTTTTAGTATTACTATGCATATACCTGTTTGGGTCATACTCAAGTTTTGTAACATTAACCCTTTAATGACTGGTCAGGGATCAAAGACCATGCCATTGTATTTGTGGACTTGCATTCAAAATTTTATTGAACTACTATTTTATGCATTTATCTAATTACATTGTTTATATATACTGCTGGCCAAAATCTTAAGGCCAATGAACATAAAGAAAAAATATGCATTTTGCATTGTTAGACTCAACCACTTATTTGAGTAGAGCTTTGAAAGATGAAAATAAGAAAAGGGAAAATAAAAATGAAAAACGTTTGTAGCATTTAATAGGGAAAATGTGAACACTTTGAAATTGGCCTGAATACTACCTGATCAAAAGTTTAAGACCATACTGAAATGAAGCATCAATTGGTGGACACATAACAAAATTTAGTCATTTGTGTTCAAGCATTAGTGTTGTCAACATCTCCCACTGACATCTCCTGTGTTACATTGGGTAAAAACATGGCAAAGGTTAAAAAGTTGACAGAGTTTGAACGTGGCAAACTTGTCGAGCTGCAAAAGCAAGGTCTCTCAACATGTCATCGCTGGTGAGATTGGGCATAGTAAAACTGCTGTTGCAAATTTCTTAAAAGACCCTGAGGGATACAGAACGAAGAATTTCAAGTGGTCGGCCCAAGAAAATTTCACCAGCGTTAAGCAGGAGGATTCAACATGTTGTCTGGCAAGATAGCAGCCGATCATTGAACCAGATTAAGGCTCTTACGGACGCAGAATGCAGCTCAAGAACAATGAAACGGCATCTACAAGAGAAAGGCTTTAGAAACCATAAACGTTTTCAAAGGCCACGCCTCCTTCCACAGCACAAAACAGCTCGGTTAAACTTTACTGAGAAGCACCAAACATGGGACGTAGATAAGTGGACAAAGGTTTTGTTTTCTGATGAGAAAAAATTTAACCCGGATGGTCCAGGTGGCTTCCAACTGACACGATAAGGATATCCCACTGGAGTCACAGTGGAGGAGGTTCCATCATGATCTGGGGTGCTTTCTCCTTCCATGAAACAATGGAGCTTCAGGTTACATAGGGGTATCAAACGGCAGCTGGCTACATTGGCATGTTTGAGAGAGCATTCTTATTGACTGAAGGCCCTCACTTGTGTGAAAATGACTGGATCTTTCAGCAGGATAACACTGCAATCCATAATGCCCACAGGACAAAGGACTTTTTTCATAGGAAATAACATGATTCTTTTGGACCACCCAGTGTGTTTGCCTGAACTGAACCCCATTGAAAATGTTTGGGGGTGGATGGCAAAGGAAGTCTGTAGAAATGGATGTCAATTCCAAACAGTGCACGATCTTCGTGAAGCCATCTTCACCACTTGGAACAATATTCCAGCTAGCCTTCTGCAAATGCTTATATCGACCATGCCAAAGCCAATGTTTGCAGTTATTCGCATTGACGGTCGTGCAACTCACTCCTGAGACCTCTTGTTGTGTATTTCATATCCTGCTTAGGACTTCCTTTTGTAATGGTCTTAAACTTTTGAAAATCTAGTATTTAGGCTAATTTCATGGTGTTCACATTTTTCTTATTAAATGCTAAAAAAGTGTTTTATTTTCCTTTTTCTTATTTTCATCTTTTGAAGCTCTACTCAAATAAGTGGTTGAGTCTAACAATGCAAAATACATATTTTTTCTTTGTGTTCCTTGGCCTTAAGATTTTGGCCAGCAGTGTATATATATATATATATATATAGAGAGAGAGAGAGAGAGAGACACAGATTAAGCTGTTACTTAACAATTACCATTTTGTTGCAGCTGCTAAAGTTGTTCAATGTTAAGTGTGTTGTTGTTATATATATAACAAGTACAATATGTTTGCTAAAGCCAAATAAGAAAGTAACACTGCATTTCTAGTTATCTCACCTAGCTGGAAAAGTATTTTCTGATTTGCAACTTTATTTTGTTAAAAAGTTTTTAGGCAAAACAAATCACTGAAAATGTGACAATTATGTTCAAATCAGTTTGTTCTGATATCTCTGCTTGATTGATCAATGCCATTCAATCAGTGATCTCTATGCAAAGAAAGTTTACTGTATAATTTCTCATTTAAATCAGTAAAAATCATCAGTTCTGAACCTGCATTAGTTTCAGATTCTGTGTTATGGCCAAAGATCGTCTTCAATGTGCATGCAAAGGTAATGGGTTTTTCTTTGCAATCTATTTGCATAACATAATTAGAGTTATTACGAAGTGAAAATATAATTAATATTATGTGCTGTATATTGAATGTGATATTTAACAACTGTTTAAGTGGATTTCCAACCTATGAACAACTGATCACAATGCTGGAATTTGCAACTAATAGATCGATTTGTGTGCCTTGTCCATCATGGTAGGCCTAGCCTTAAGCTTACGTAGTAAAATGGTGGAATGGAGATCAGTATTAAAATGAGTTTTTATTTTTATTAGCTATATAAAAATGTCTTTATGAATAGGTTCTGAACAAATTTCATTATTTCATATCTCAGTCAATTGTTTTATTTTCACGTGAAACCATTTTGAAAAATAAAAAAACTTCCACTCATTTACTTATCTGGAATTTTTTTTAGGCTGTTACTGAAAACGTTTCTTTATTTTATTTCATTCATCTTGATACTAAATGATTCAAAACTGATTTCATAGTTTTTCCCAACTTTTTTTAAGGCCTTTATTTGGTCCAGTGTTGAGTTTTCTGATTATAAAAGCTTCTATTATTATAACCAGTTGTTTTCAGGTTGAAAAGAATAAATTTGACTCCTTCTAGCAATCCCATGAATAAAGGGATTTTCAACTTTTTAAGTGTAATCTTAATCGTGCATCATGTTCATTTCCATATGTTTGTATTGCCAGTTAAATTTTATTAACATAGTAGTCATTGCTTTATCTGCAAGATAAATAAATCCTTTCTTTAGTATGCAAATATTTTTTGTTAACAATTTTTGTTATATTAGTCGTGGCTTAAAACCAACTCTTTATACTCATGTTAAAAAAGAAAGGGAAACTTGTAATGAATGATTTTGCAAGTTTGTTTGCTGTTTTCTTTATTAACTGTATTCACTGAAAGTATTAATAGCTGAAATGCTTGTTAGATGAGAGACATTTGCTTCAAAAATCTACTCTGTATTTCAAAGCTTTTTGTCTCAATAAATCTCTGTATGTTGTATTTTTTGCAAGAGTTCTATATTCAAATTTTGTAATAAAGTACTTGAATTACTAAAAAATAAATTAATTCTATCTATTACCATGCGGCTTCTTTTGGTATATTTTTTTACTTGTAGGATTGGTCTGTTTTGATTATGTGAATATCCAGGATAAAATTTGACTATCATATATTCTTCTATAGTAAACGTATTTCTCAAAATTAATATTATACTATGGAAGTAATCTAAGGTAAGGAAAAAACACATGGGTGTCATCAACAAACTTATGAAAATCTTGGTTTTACAGTTAAAGGTTTTAGAGCATATTCTTTGAACATTTGCATATTAAGTGGACACGTAACAGATGAAAGTGTAGGACTTATTAGCATCCCTTCAATAATGTTTTTGTGTCTTAAATATTATAGCAGAGATGCAATTGGACCTGAGATACACAACATTCTTAAAAATAGAGAAAGTTGTATATTGTATTACATAGAGTTGCTATTTTCATTATGACTTTAAGGGCATTATTTGATGGAAGATTTATGCAGAGAGTGAGGTTCGTATATTTGGCCAATGATTTCTTCTTCTTTTCAACTTGACAATGTTTTTGAGGAGAACACAATCAAGAAGACTAGTTGGACTCTTTCCCCTACCAGCATCTTGTTAGTTTGGTATGTTACACACACAGTGCCTCTTCAGTAGTTTCCCCCTTCCATACTTTTTCACAGCTAGTTAATTAAGTTATCAGTCTACACATATTCTGGTTTTGCTATGTGCTCAAGACATGGATGATTTCACTAGTTTTTTGTTTTTTTTCTGCTGTAGTTGCTGTGTCACCACATCATTTATTTTACTTCCAGTTCTCCCAGTAGTTCTATAATGAGTTGTTTATTTTTATTTGTACACTTCACACATGATTGATATGCCCATAATAGGTGTGGCTCAAATGTCCTTTATGCTGGTTGGTCCTTCTTTACACACACATTTCTCATCATCCATACTCAAACTTTGGTAAGTTAGAAATTCATATGTTCTTTATCATATGATAAATTTACAATTTGTTTGTAAATTATCAAAGTAATTTACTATTGATCTTGACACAAACAGTGTCTTATGAGCATAATACAATATCTCTTGCAGAGATGCACAACCTTTCTACAAATTTTTCATGCACTGCATAATATCATTAGCCTTGAGAACAGACACAAAATATGATGTGTATTTAAAAAATACTTAGGCCTTTTAGTTATAAATTTGGAAAACTAAATAATACATAATTATGAAAAGTTTAAATATAAAACCTAAATATAGGTTAACTGTATCTCTAACTATAACATATTTAAGTAAGAAACATCTGTAAGCACTATAATCAGTCAAACAGCCAACAATACTACATGTAATTACATGTACCCCTTGACAAAAGCTGCATGCAATTCCAAGATAATCATTGTTGAATTATAGTACAAAATAAGCTCTTCTAAAATAATTATATATGTGTGTATGTAACCTGTACCAGTGAGCTATAAAGCTCTAACAAATGTCTTGGAGGTGGGCTTGGCACAAATTTAGGGTTGACAAAATTTGTTACTTGTTTCAATTGCATTCATCCAAAGAGTCTTGAAAGGTGCAAGTCAGTAGTTGAGTAAGTGTCTTATTGTTCAGACATGCTTCTACACAACTGACATTATGTAATTGACAATACAGAAGGACAATGTAAAAAACTTTATAGTTTGTGGGTCACATTGCAATAGCTTTTAAGTTTTTAAGTAATTTTTAAAAGGTTATTTTGAAATAAAAGACTTAAAATTTAGGTAATATAAAACTTAAAATCATAATACATTATTATGTTAATTTCATTCATGTATGTTGATAATAAAGGTGTGTAATTAAATATAAAATGTGAACAAAAAAGTGTTTAAAAGGGGTACCCAGTATAAAAAGGTTAACCTTAACATTACAGTAGTGATTCAAAATACATCATGTATAACATCAATGAGCATTTCTTAACTTTGTAAAGAAATTTAAAGATTCAGTCAAGCCTTAAAACAGCTACAATAAAGATTGTTACAAAACTAAACTATTAATGTGATGAATCTTTTTTTGTTGTTGTTATAATGTATGTGCAGTGAAGGATAGCAAGTCCTGGTGTTCTAAAATATTTTTGAAGTACATAAAATGAGAGTTAAAACACAGCATGGAATGTTACATTTCTTATATGTTCCTTATAAAGGCTCAAAGTATCACTTTCCTCATTTAAAAGTGATAAAAAGTAGTTTGAAATGTTATGTCTTTGTATTCTGTTTTTGTAAAGAATTTGTTTCTTCTTTTTTTTTATCTTACAGAATTAGCTGAAAAAGAAAAGAGCAAAAGCCGATCAAGGTCTTGCTCCAGGTCCCGTCACTCACGATCCAGATCACGGTCCAGGAGGCATTCCAAAGAAAGAAGATCGATATCTAAATCAAGGCGGGAATCACATCATCGTTCACGTTCGCGTAGTCGAAGGTCCCCAGTCAGATCTAAAGATCATCATTCTCGATCAAGATCAAGGTTATTTTGTGTTTACTCAAACCAAAGTATACCTGAAAATGAAATGTCACTGGTTTTAGTTCCTTCATATTTTACTCAAATTATAAACATTATTTTAAAAGTTTTTCTTTTCTCTTTTAGAAAAATATTTCAAAAAATAAAAGTTTACAGTAGTAAACATTTACAGATAATGATCTTTGTGATTTTTTCTTCATACTTTCAAGTGAAACTCATTCTTAGCTAGTTTTTGGAACAATTATTTTGACTAGATAAGCCATATAATTTGTATTGCTTCAGTGTTTTTAGGAAATAAAATTTCATCCAAAATCTACTAATATTTTTTTTCCATAATAAAAAATATAAGTATTATTTTTTTTGAAGAGATAAAAGGAAGAAGTCTCCAAGCCCACGTATCCGTAGGAGAACCCGCAGTCGGAGCAGGTAAAAATTACTTTTTTTATTTCTTGTAACACAATGAATGCACAGAAAGGGGTTTAAAGTGGTATCCAGTAGAGAAGAGCTAACCTTAACATTACAACAGTAATTCAAGCTATTGTCATACACCATCAATGAATGTTCCTTAATTTTGTAAAGAAATACAAACATTTAGTCAAATCTTAAGACAGCTACAAAAAAGTAGTCAAAAGTAAATAAAACTGATTCAGCACAGATACGTTCTTAGTCATTTATGAAATTGTTGGCTATATATTCACGATTGGTATTGTATAAGCACATTTTTGTTATTATTCTGAGTATGCATTTTACAATACCCTGAAAATGTTGTTTAGAATTTTGTATTAAAACTTAATATACTGTAATGAACTGTTACATAATCTCAGTATTCTTAATGTGTTTTTGGATACCATAGAGCAAAAAAATGTGCAATATTTTGTTTCTAGTAGCAAATTTGACCATATGTATTCATTCATGTAGAAAGATTGTTCGCTGCTGATGACAGTATTTTTTTTTTCTGTGCAATGTAAAATACTATTGGCTGTCACAATAATGTGAATAAATTGTGAAAAATGCATCTATTTAATAATTGTTTTAATAATTTGGGAAACTTTCAAAATGATAGCTTTTCGTATCTAACCATAATTTTAAAATTACTTTTCACATACTAGTCATAATTTAATTGTAGAATTAAAAATCTTAATTTAATAACAACAAAAGACTAAAGTTGTTGTTTTTAATAGACGTTCATCAAAGTTAACAAATTTAATTGCTTCTGTTTATAATCTTTTTCTCTATTCCTTTGTCTGAATTAATGAAGTCTATGTAATTTATAATGCACTTAATTTTCACCAAAATCCAAGACTTTATTTCAATAGCAGTACAGTATGTTGATACACAGTGTAATTCACTGTAATGTAAAAAGTACAAGACAAAATGATGATACAAAAATTAAAAAACACTAGAACACACATATTAGATACAGAAACATATTTTTTTTTTTGTACAGGACCATCAGAATGATAGCCCTTTTCTTATTTATTTAATTTAAATCAAGTCTTTGTTGCTTGTGATAATATATTAAGAATAATTTGAATCGTGTTGATAAAGTTAATGATAATATCACACTTTGAAATTCTACATTGTAAAAAAGTCCATTGAGAAACAATTCTTAAAAGGATGGATGTGGTAATATAATAACACTGCACAACAATTTTTGGAAAAATTTGGCTTCCTGAAAAGTTTTTGCTGATTGTGACAGGTACCTGGTGGGTATGCACAAATATAGTTTTGGTTTTGCTTCATCACATGGGAACTCTGAGAAATAGACAGTTAACTGTTTACCAGCAATAACATATTTAATTTCATTTATGTTTTTAATATGCTGTTAAGTTCAACATAATTAAAAGTGTTTTGCTCCTGATTTTCGTTTGTATTCAATGTCCGGTGCATCACGTTGCATTGTCCAACAGTAGTCAGCAAGTTGCCCTGATATTGTTTTTCCATTGTAGCAATGTCCTGGTGAAACCGAAGATTTCGATGAAACGGTACGTGATGGACAAATTTGGATGTGATTTTTGTGATCAGCAGCCAAAAATCTATAAGGAACACCCAACAGTGTTCAAGAAGCAAAAACTTTGTTGTGCAGTGTAATTAGTGACATGGAACTGAGATGTTGAAAAAAGGAATGGCTTGTTTAAATATCCCTTTTGTAGCTCTGCACAATACATGAAACAGATGACCTAATAATTTTATACATTGAGAAAGTTATAAAATTATGTAGTCCAAAACTTAATTCCTAAATTTATGCTCTGATGAAAGAAATATTGTTAGGATTAGGGCCTCAATTAAGTTGGATAGTCAAAAGAATAGATTAATTTAATTGGTTTTAAGTTAAGCACAAATAACAGAATTTATTGTAAATTTACTACTGATGATGCTTTTCTACTAAATTAATATTAAATATTTCTGTATTTTTACTGCAGAGATAGACTTCGGAAAAAATCAACCCCACCACGTAGTCGTAGAGACAGAAGTCGTAGTAGGTAAACAGCACTTTTTTATAAATGATTATTATTAAAGTTTTTTTTTAATTATTTGATTTAAGAAATATTCATAGATTTCATCATCATCATTCATTCATTTTACCTTCCTCTGATGCCTTGTACCAATGAAAAGAGACACAAGGAATAGTTTCTTCTACATTTTTTCATCTTCTGCATCATCTTGTCCCCAGGGTCATTCAGAATACTTTAATTCATTATACGTGTGGTTATCTTTTTGTTTCCTTTTTGTTTACCTTTGTATTGATTGCTCTTTATGGCAGAGAGTTGGGATGTTGCTTAATTAGGTTTCTGAGCCACTTGTTTTCTCTTGATTCAGCTGATTCAGTTTTTACTTTTGCTTTCATGTTGTTGTTATGTATTTTATTCACTTACAGTTACATGAATTTATTAACTTGTCATTTTGAAAAGGTTGTTGAACAGTAGTTTATAAATGTAGAATACTACCATTATATATGCGGTATTTTGCACACAGTTTGTAAAATAAACTAAATTTGAATTCGTATTTTCTTTAGATGTAATAACTATGTCATACCCAAATGCATAGATTTGACTCACCTTTTATATAGTTTGTTTGATTGCATTGTGAAAGAGTATTACAGATTAAAATAGTTGGAAATTACAAAAGAACAAATAAAAGATCTGATGGCCCTTGATGCTAAAAAATCAGGTATCGATACTAGTGATAGACAGAAAGCTTTGTGCTTAACAGTAAACAAATATTTTTATATCAGGAATGTTGAAATAGATCTTGGACATCATCCATAAAGTTACAACAAAGTGTAAACATGCATCTTAGTTCTTAAGCAAAAAGTACATTTTGTATATCTTTTTCTCATTTTATTATAAAAACATTTCACTTTGATGTATTTTGTGACAAAAACAACTGAATTATTATTAGTAGTGTTTTATTGAGTTTTATTTTATTAGTGTAGTGTTATTGGTGTTTGCGTTGAAAGTACCCTTAGGTATAAACCTTAATTGATGTATTTTATCATGATATATAACATTTCTTATTAAGAACCTTTATTTTAATCAAAATTTGCAACTGAGTATATTAAGTTATTATTATTTTATGTATGCTAATAATACTTACAAAAAATGTTGAAGAAAGTTCATCCTGATAAAATATAAATAATAGTTTTGTTGTGTGTGTTTTTTTTACTTTCATATTATTGTCAAATTTGTGAGAACTGAGGGAAGAGAGTTAGTTTTGTTTGTTTGTTTTGAATTTCGTACAAAGCTTCTCGAGTGCTATCTGTGCTAGAGAGTTAGATTTTATACGTTTGGAGAATGCTAAAATTTTTATGTATTTGAATACTTTAGCATACATTGTTTTTTCCAAACTGTGATTGAACTTTGTAACTACAATATTATATTTATTAGAGAAAGTAAAAAGAAGTCACATCGAAGCAAATCTGGTTCAAGATCTCGTTCAAGATCTCCTATCAAGGGCAAGTCTAGCAAATCATCTAAAAGCAAAGAAGATGGCCATTCTGAGAAAACTAAAGATAAAGATAAGAAAAAACCTGATAAGAAAGATGAAGTTTTAGAAAAAGTGCCAAAAGAGACTGCCAGTGAAAGTAAAGAAGGTCCAGAACTTCCTGGAACTAAAGATAAAGTTCATGAGGAAAAAGAACTATCAGATGATAAGAAACCTGCTGAGGATCAGACAAAAGAAATTGATAAGCCAGATGAAGAAAAACAAAAGATTAAAGATGAGAGGTAATAACTTTTGTAAGAATAGTGTAAATCATGCTAAGATTTCACTGATTTGAGAATAGTGTCCATATATATAAACTGTTGGCTTTATAAGGTCATTAAACAAATTGGCACTACTTTATGCAGGTGACCACCTTACTGCAAATAAAGGCTTGTTTATAGTCTCTACCAAAACCTAGAGTACATTTTATATCCCAGCTTGTAGCTTGTACCCTAAAGATCCTTCCAATTGCTACAGCAATTGTTTATTTTTGTTTCATCTTGTTTTTATTTGTGATAAACTATATATATGTATATATACACATGTATACACTGTCATGGTACACAAATAACTCTAGTATCAAAATGTTAAAATTATATGTGTTTCTTGTTTTTTATTTTATAAGGCAATATATTTTTTTTAAATTGTCAGTTCCTGTGGTGTGGGTTGAGTTGTAAACTGCAATGTATCAGGTCATCCCATAAGTCATGTCCAAAAATTTAATACAGAAAATGTATCATCATTTCTGTCTTTGAAGAAGGCTTTAATAACTAAAATATTTAATAGGATGTAAATAAAAATGTTCAGACAAATAAAAGAAACTAACCCAACTCCAATTTTTCAGATCATTAATCATATAAACCCTTATGAGAATGGATGTGTCTGAGGAGCACATCAGGCATATAATGCTTTATGAGTTTAAAAAAGGCAATAGTGCATCAGAAACTACATGAAACATTCAAGGTGTTTATGGTGTGTAGTCTCTCAGTGAAAGAAAATGTCAAATGTGGTTTCAGAAGTTCAGATCAGGTGACTACAGCTTAAGTGATGTGCCACGTTCAGGTTGTCCTGTTGAGTTTAAATGACTTGCTGCTGGCTGTACTTGATGATGTACAGAAGCTTAATTCAACCCATTAAACAGTTCACCATCATCTGCAACAGTTTGAAAAGGTGTCAAAGGTTGGAAAATGGGTCCCCCGTGATTTGATAGAAGCCAACCTTAGAATGTAACCTACCACTTTTGGAGAAGTTAGTTACTGGAGATGAAAAATAGATATTTTATAGAAATGTAAAGTGCCACAAACAATGGCTCAGAGCAGGTAAATTGGCTAAAGCACAGCCCGAAATGGACCTTCACCCTAGGAAAATCTTGTTAAGCATTTGATGGGATATTGCTGGTGTGATTCATTTTGAGTGTCTGCCACTAAATGTAATATTTACATCAGACTTCTGTTGTAACAGTTAGTTGCACTGAAAGAAAATAGGCCTGCTTTTATCAATCATAAAGGTGTTATGCTACACCGGGATAATGCATGACCCCATACAGCAAGGATGACATCTGCAAAGATTGAAGAACTAGACTGAGAAAAACTTCCACATCGTCCTTATTCTCCAGACCTTGCCCCATCTGATTGTCATCTGTTTTAAAGTTTGCAGAACTATCTTGATGGAAAAGAGCTTGGAATGCATAAAGATGTCAAAACTACCTTCTCTACATTCTTTTCCTTCAAACCCCAAGAATTTTATAGAAGTTGCTTTCAGAATCTTGTTAATCATTGGCAGGAAGTAATTAATAATAGTGGAACATAGAGTATTGATTAAATAACATTAAAAGCATTTGAAGTCCTTTGTTTTTTCTGAACTTAAAATCAGACATAAGGGATGACCTGATAATATTTGATGTATTTGTGGCAATTTTGTTTCTTAGTTGAGCTTTGAAGATTTTGTTATAGTAATTGTGTTTAATTAAAATTTGTGGCAAAAGTTGGTGAAAATTTGTTGGCATGAATGAAAGATTGCTTTATGAAGTTAATTTTTTCATCTATATAATCAGTTGAACAAAGTCGTGAAGCTGTGTTGTAAGGTATTTTAGTATATTAATTTTTTGTTTAGATTCATGGGTGGAATTCCAGAGGATGTAGAAGCATGAGTGATTTTTTGGAGAAATTTGGTTTTGAACTATTTGTCTGATCTAATAATATCAAAACTAAGAAAAGATAACTGCCTGTTATTTTCATGTTCAATGGTGAATTTAATGCTTGGGTGAATGGAATTTTTATTCAAAGAAAGTGTGTTTGTGCTCAGTTTCTGTGGTATCACTTCTGTATTGTACATTTGTATTAAAATTTCTTTTGCTACCCTTTCAAGCTATACTCTAAACTTACTTTCAAAAATGTGTGTTCCTCATTATTAAAGTTGAATTCAGATTTGCATAAGGCACTTGCAAGACCTTTAATATGTGTCTCAATACCAATTGAATATTCTATGCTAATATTCCTCTACACTATAGCTAATATTTATTCTGCTCTTCCATGAATTATTACTAACTCACAGTGTAGGGTAAAAAGAATAGTTGGTAACTCTAACACAGTATACCCATTATACCATGTTAAATGGAACTCTCAGTCTCTGTAAAATGTGGATTGCCCACTTTAATACTCACCTATACAGGTAGGGTTAAGGGAGTTAAACCTTTTAGAGAAGATATCATTGTATTGTATATGAAATTAGAAATTTTATTTTTTGCAAAAAGTTTAGTAACTTTATCTGGAGTTTTTAAGTGATTTCTGAACATATAAAAGTAAAACAGTACCTGTATATATGTATGTTGTGTGTGTGTGTGTGTGCTTGCGTGCCTATGTATATATATATATTTGGAGATTTTACCTTATTGTCAGATTAGCTCTGCAAGTAACAGTTGGTTTAAAGTCCTTTGAAAAAACAAGCAACAACAGTTTTCAAGACTTTCGTATTGAGTGTTTAGAACTTCGGTAGGTTTGTTTTTAATAACGTTCTCGACTTAATTTTGACTACAATAGAGTAAAAATGAAACTAATAACTTTGGTAATCACACACATAACTAGTGTGTTTGGTATAAAATAATTTTAACCAGGTTTACAATATATCCAGAACAATTCTTAATCTTATTACCAAACAACCAAGTCATCAATATTTCATTCATGCTCATTAATAATATTATGGACTTGTAGTATAATACATAATTTTTACCTTAACAATTTATTTCATTATTTTTAAACATCTTTATATTAGTGATCACGAAATTGAAGAAAAGAAGAAAAAAGAAAAATCACCAGAGAAGGCCAGGCGTCCAAGAAAGTCACGGTACAAATTTTTCTTTCCAGTTAAAAAAAAAAAAATCTTATTATCTTCATATTGTGTTACAAATTTAAAAGCATTTCTCAACCAGTTGCATATCAGTTTCTTTATTATGGTTGATTTAATATGTTTTGTTCTATGTTAACATTGCTTTCTTTTGGTACTAAGAATATCATTATTTATCATAGTCGTT